>NC_039274.1:32524124-32814124 GCF_003368295.1 Carassius auratus
GAAGGGGATCTGTGTCGATGGGGATGAAAATGGATCCCCCTCTACCATCCGCACCCTCACTCTCCCTTTCTTTTTTTCTTTCTTACAAATGGAGAGTTTCTTTTCTCCTCTTTGAGAACACTGTAGCCTTTCCACCAAGGCAAATAACCATTACACAGAGCAGAAAGAGAGAAAGGAAGAGCAGGAGTGAGTTTGGGGAGGGTTGAATGAAATGAAAATAAGAGGTTATTTGTTTCATTTGGATTTTTTTACCTTCCATCTAGGCCCTGTGTTTATCTTTGCTCAGGCAGAGGATGGCTGGTGAAGGGGGGCTGGAGTAAAGAGCTAGGTGTTTTAACGGCTGTAATTTGTGGCCAGTAATATACAGACTCAATGGATTTTCTTCCCCAGCACAAACTTTTCTCATTACATTACCTTATTTATCTTCCTGAGGCTGAGCGGGAAAGAAAAATATATTTTATTTAAATATAATTTCCTTTTGGAAAGCTGTCATGTTGAATGAGGTATTCCTAAAGAGCGCTCTTTTCTCCGTCCATTTGTCCATTCTCTGCATTGGACCGTCACCATATGATGAGATGCTGTGGTCATCGGGAACGCCACACACCTGTTATTTCTGAGGGGACACCAGAGGCAGTTCTGGCTCACTTTCCAAAGACCCCATGATATCGCATCATGAGTGTGTTTTTCTTTCCCGTATTGAAATTTTTTACTGAATCAGAAAATGTGAATATCAAAAGGCTTATTTGATCACATTTGCTAGCCCACTGGCCTTAGTGAGAGGAACATCCTGAGAGCATCTGGAAAAAACTGCAGAAGTATTTTTCAACACTTTTGGTGTCTTTTCCGGCAAGAAGAATAATTTGACATTTTAACTGTATTTGCTGAAAGTGAACTGTGTCAATGTTTAGAAGTATACACTAATTTAAAAAAAAAAAAAAAACTTAATTAAACATAACTAAACTTTGTTTGAATATATTTTATAATGTAATTTTCTCCTGAGATGGCAAAGCTGAATTTTCAGGAGTCATTCGTCCAGTTATCACTATCACACGATAGTATCAGCCTCCATGCTTTACGGTAGCAATGGTGTTATTTGGATGAGCAACTGTATTGGATTTCTGTCAGACAATTTTGTGTGGAGGCTAAATAATTCAATTTTAGTCTCATCTGCCTCAGAATCTTAAAGGTGTTTTTGCAAAGCTCTGTCAAGTCTGCATGTGGCCTTTCTTGAGGTGTGGCTTTTTCCAGCAACGCTCCAATATAAGCTACATTTGCACATAAATGACCACTCTTTGTCATTAATTACTGCAACTGCTTCAGAGTTGCTGTAGGCCTCTTGAGCCCCTTTCACACTGCCATTCCGGCAAATACACGGGTAAAGTGTTCTGGCAATTGTTCCCGGGTCACTAGATTTAGACACTGCCAGTGATTACCTGGGATATGCGCGTGCTTTCACACACGACCCGTAAAGATCCTGTAATGACACATGACATCAGGGTGTGACGTGTAATGTACGAGTCAACAACGTTAGGCACGTTATACTTTCACTGAAGCAAGCGAGCGATCTCGGCGTCAGCGCGGAAAGTGAGGAACTAACTGATCTCTGCTTCATTACAGTTTGCACATATTTTTTTGTCGCGAACGTTAATCTTCCTTCCAAACAGCCGGTAAAAGAGTTGCGCGATATTGCACGTCATCACTTCGACACGGCATATGATCTGGTTTCTGTTCACACAGCGCTCGTCCCGGGTTGAACCCGGCAATGTTACTAGGTCCCCGACCCGGGTTCAATGCCGGAACCATTACCGGGACATGGTTGCTTTCACACAGAGGGCGACTCGGCAATGTTCCGGCAATATGCCGGGTCCGACGTGCAGTGTGAAAGGGGCTTTGGTAGCCTCTCTGACGACCCAGACAGCAAGCAGTCATGGCCCAGAACCGCCATTTTTTAAATAAACCAAGCACAAATTCTGCAAATGCAAATCTGCAATGATATTTTTGCCACAATGTACTAAATAAACACACTTTACCTACAATAATTGGGCAACTAAATTATCAGTTATATATACTGCATGAATTGCATTGCATTTATAAACCACTTTGCATTTGTCCCCTCAATTTGAATGGGGATGATACTTCTGGTTGGCATATTTTCTCTCTCTCTCTCCCTCTCCCTCTCTCTCATAGTCTCATAGTCCCAAAGCTCTCATATCCCTCCATCTGCCAACCCTCCATCTTCCCTTCTGTTTTGCTGTCATCCATTGCTCTGTGTTGCACATACCCTGATTTCCTTCTCCAATCTCTCTCTCTACCTCTGTTTCTCCTTCTTTTCCCATTTCAGTCGCTTTTTCTTGACTGAACGTGGCACGGAATAAGTTTCTGAAAGCTGGGGAAAGCGCACCCCTGGGACTCTCATGCACTTTTCATTTTGTAGAAAGAAATTTCTGAAGAGAGACAGTGGAAACACAGCAAAAAAAAAAAAAAAAACCTACAGGGAGAGAATAATGCAAAATGCGAAATCAAGCGAAAATCAAGTTCAAGGCCAATCGCCCTTGTCGAATGTTCGTTGAGAATCTAAGCCATTTGCCTAACTCATGAATAATTGATTAGATAATGGAAGTCGTAATGAGGGTGATATTTTAAATTCAAATTCAAATCAAACACTGTCCACGACACACAGACATACTTCAAGATGGCAGTTGTTTGCAGCAGGATGCTGATTGGTTACGTCATGTGTCATGTGACAAGGCTGCAATCATTGTGTCTCGGGATAAAGATGTTAATTTCCATGTCACGTACATAAACGCACACATCTGAAATGGTGAGATACAGGTGCCGAGAGGCCATGGTAAATACACATAAACCATATCTTTGGTTGAAAATGTGACTTGATGGCAGAAAATGTGGGAGCTCTGATCTACAATGGCAGATACATTCCTTGAAATTGTGAATTGTCATCAAGTGACTTTCCTTGATGAATAATTCACAAAGCCATTTTTCACCTGAGAGTGTTTGTTTGCTATAAACTATATGTAGATGGTTATAAATCTGGCCCAAAAAATTATGTAAGCATGTGTTCGATATGAAATACATGCAATACATGTCTGACCTACCAGAATGCAATTATTAAGTCACTTCCCTTATTCTCACTCTGTTGCTCCATCTTTCATATTTCCCCTCTTCAAACTCTGCTTTGATAAATGCAATCCTTTACTGCTCAAAAGTAACACAGTAGTGTTATTAATGGCTGCTCACCTTTCTCCTTCACTCATACTGTTCCCTAGCTACCCCTCTTCTTCTCCACCTCTGCTTCTCCTCCCTCGGTCTGGGTCACTGTTGACATTGAGCTGTCAGTGCAGAAAGAGAGAAAGAGAGAGTTGTAAGAGTTTCTAATTCTCACAGATATTGGAACAGAGAAAGTGGCATGGGAATGAAAACATCACTGCACACACACAAGCACTCACACGCTGTTTCTCCTCCCTCTCATCATTCTCCTTCTTGATCTGTCGGATTGAAGTGGTTTCATTGGAAAATTAAAACGCAAATTTAAATATAAATTAATACGCAATTACAGACATTAACCAAAATACCAACTAACTGCCAAAATAAAAATATGAATTAGACCATCAAAGTCCATGCATGCATTTAATTCTTCATTTTAATGTCATGAATGCATTTACTAAATTTGGTGTTATATATGTAAAATAAAAATAAAAAATATTCTTAATATTTAATAATTTAGTGATTAATTCAATGTCATCGACATGTTTACTAAATTTGGTATTATAATTGTTAATAAAATAAAATAAAATAAAATAAAATACACACACTCTCCAATTCCCAACTGTGATCAACATGTCAGAACATATCAGTGTTACACAGCCACATAAACACACAGTGTACCTCATGTGCACTACATACAGTCCCACACTCAGACATTTCCTCAGCCTTGCACTCCTGTATCAGGACAGTGCAAGAACGATTCTAATTAAATATTCATATAATAGATTTGCCTTGTTAATTATTAAGCAGGCCTGCTGTGTGTCTGTGTATCGGTCCATCTGCAAGGGACCCAAATCTCCCTATTATGTCACAGAAAAGCACTATGTATTTGTGCCCAACATCACAATCCCGATGCCACAGAAGCAGCCACTGATGCACTCACACAGACAGGACAGTGACGAAATGAATTTAGACTTCTTTTTAACTTCATCCTTACCTCTGCCATCACTAATCTGGAGTCTCTCTCTCTCTCTCTCTCTCTCTCTCTCTCTGCAGTCTATTTCTCTCTCATATAGCTCTGATAAATGGCTAGCGGTCGGAGACAATCACAGATCACTCAACACAAGCAATATCTGTAGAGCTCTGCTGCAGTCATTAACTACAAGAGATAAAACACACGCTGACTCCCTTACACACACACACACACACGCATACACAGTCCTCAATCCTGCTAGATCCCACCAAACAGGAATTGACTGTGCAGGACTCTGCTGTATGTATCAGCTGATGTGATTTTAAGGATGGCATAGACGTGGAGGTGAATAAAATAAGGGGTAACACACACATAAAGAAGTGATCGCTGTCTATTGATCAACTCAGACAGACTTAATTATGGCACAACTAGAACACACACTTACACTGAAAATGTAGCATGTTAAAGTGCAAACTGAATGGTGGTGTGTGTTTCTGTATTTTCATTACCTGTGGTGTGAAGTGGTGGGGTGTACATGGGGTTTCAGTTTAGTTTGGTGTGTGTGTTTTGTGTGACAAGCCATCACCATGGTAACGAAGAGACAGCCTTGTTATCCTTGCAGGTGCTAATGGAGATAATGAACCCGCACTTATACTATTTTACCTCTCCTTTCACCTATACCCTAAATTGCCCTCTCTTTCTTTTCTTTTTTTCTTTTATACAGTACATTCACCTTTGGCTTCCATTTATTTTATTTTGTCATGTACATCACATCAGCCCACATCTTTATTTAATGTTCGCTCTCTGTCTCTCTCCATTTTCCTGCCAAAAATGTGATGATATATGTCTGAGGGACACAAAAGATCCAGTCCAATTTGAAATTAGCTACTAATTCACAAAATACAAGTGGCTCATAAACAGGTAGCAAACAGTAGCTATTACCTCAGTTGCTTAGCCTTTTTCCCAGTTAATTTAAAAACTTTTCTAAAGTCTAGCGAGACAAAATCCAACAACATTGTCTACTGTCATATTGTATTGCACAGCTTTGCAATCGAAAGAGCTTTAAAGCTAAAGGAAATCACCAGAAACACTCTGGAAAGGTGGATTCATTAAAGTGAATTGGATCTTCTGAATGATTCATCTAAATAATTGATTCTCAGATTAAATCAATAAGTTATTTTTAAATAAAATATTTAGCTTAATGTTGCTATTCATTGTTGTACTGTATTTTTAGCTCAGTTATATCAATTGGTTGTTGTTTATGTTTATTTAATGTTAATTGTTTAAGTTTAATGTTTAAATCATCTTGACCATCTTGAACTGTTGATACAAGACTGGATAAATTAGATTCTGGCCCAACCATCTGAATGTTGCAGCAGAAATCAAGACTCATCAGACCGGGCAACCTTTTTCCAGTCTTCTGTTGTCTCGTTTTGGTGAGCCTGTGTGAGTTGTATCCTCTGTTTCCTGTTCTTAGCTGACAGGAGCAGCACCCGGTGTGGTCTTCTGCTGCTGTAGCCCATCTGCTTCAGGGTTCGATGTGTTGTGCGTTCAGAGATGCTCTTCTGCATACCTTGGTTGTTGAAGTGGTTATTTGAGTTACTGATGACATTCTAACAGCTCAAACCAGTCTGGCCATTCTCCTCTGATGCTCATTAGATATTTTCTCTTTTTCTATCCATTCTCTGTAATCCCCAGAAGGTTATGTGTGAAAATCCCAGTAGATCAGTACTTTCTAAAATATTTAGACCATCCCGTGTTTAAAGTCAATTAAATAAATTATATAATCGGATGGTAACATATTTAAAGACACTACCACTTTGAATAGCTTAAATGTGGTTTGCTGCATTTTGTTTGTAGCTATAGTGCATAGCTAACTAGTGTTTAAACTATTTTGAATTGCACTGTAGCTGTAATTTAAAGTAGTTAAACTCTAGCCAAGCTAACTATTTTTGACTAAAAGTTTAACTACCTTAAAGGGATACTCCACCCAAAAAGTACAATTTTGTCATGTAGCTAAGTAGCTTACAAGCTTTGGGGAAGTCGTGGCCTAGTGGTTAGAGAGTTTGACTCCTAAGCCTAGGGTAGTGGGTTCGAGTCTCGGGCTGCCAAGACCGTGCCTTAGGGTGTACTCACACTAGGCACGGTTGCCATGAACCAGGCCCGAGTACGATTGTCCACCCTCCCCACTCCCCCTCTGGCCTGCACTCACATATAGGGTTTCAGTATTCGTGCCGGAGCACGCTTACGTCATTATGGTGCGACGGTTTCGGGATAAACAGGAAGAGCAGCGCTCTCTGAACACAATGGAGTCCATCGCTCTGTTTTCTTTGTGGATAATTTTGTGTAGTTTGGTCCACGGTGGTCCACAGCCCTCTCACAGCCTGTTGTTAAACAGATGTGTCGCCTTAGTGGCGCGAAAATTTTCACGTAATCGTGCTGCTCGTATGAGGATGTTTGCAAGGTACCAGCTGAAGTGCAGCAAGGACTTTGCAGTTTTTAGTTTTTATGCGTTTTGCACCTCTGCCGTAGACCAAAGCGACCCTTTCCCTGCCATGTTGGTTTTGGAGCGTCGCATAACCGCGACGCAACACGTCCTTTTCCGTGCTCCAGTACGATTAGCGCTCACACTGCATGCGAACCGCGCTTTGGTGGTCAAACGCACTCAGGCACGGTTCAAACTGCTAGTGTGAGTACACCCTTAGGTGCCCTTGAGCAAGGCACCGAACTGCTCCCCGGGTGCCGCAGCATCAATGGCTGCCCACTGCTCCGGGTGTGTGTGTTCATGGTGTGTGTGTTTACTGCTGTGTGTGTGCACTTTGGATGGGTTAAATGCAGAGCACGAATTCTGAGTATGGCTCACCATACTTGGCTGTATGTCACTTCACTACACAGCTAATATAAAGAAGCTAACTACATTGAGTCAATTCAAAAGAGCAATACAAACCACTGGTGAATGAAACATTTTCAAGGAAAAATGTTTATGACCAAAACCAAAACATGTTCAAATCATTTAATTGTAAAAGTGGACAGGGAGATAAAAAGAGAGAAAGATAACGTTAAATACAAAATATTAGTCATATTTTGCTTCTTCAAGTGTTTCTGTTCTATGTCATTTTCTGTCTCTAAACACAAACTGCCTGACCCTGAAACCACTATTTCCTGCTCCATCACAATACAAGCTGCATCTTCATTGTGGATCCTGTGGTGGCTTCACTAACCCATCAAGTGGAGTGCAACCTCGCTGACTATTTAAGACCTGGTCTTCACATAACAACACACTTATGCTGCTGCACAATTGCAATTTTAAACACACACACAGAGAGAGAGAGAGAGATTTATTCTGCATGCAACTTTGATATATGAATAAAAAATACTAAAACTCTAAATCAAGTGGTCAAATATCCAACACAACCATAAATCTACATACACAGGAGTAGATTATCACACAAGTAATAACATAAATACGCAGATTCTGATCCACACACAAAGAATACATATGCATTTGTCTGGCCACATTAGTATTTACTATGCAGATGGGGAATGTGTATACTGCATGTGCAATCTTCACTCATGCATAATATAACCTGTTTAGAAATTACAGACAGCAGGAGATGAATGTCAAGTCTTCATCACAAGAACTAAGCAGATGCACATTCAGAAATGCTCCGATATTAAGTGTATAGTGAACAGACTCAGATACAAGACCAGACATGAATGCACTTTCAGTATTCATTTATTTTCTCTATTCATCTTATTAAGCTGCTTCCATAGCCTGAAAAACAAGCACTGCTACTTGATTTGATATGATATGAGACAGATTCTGAAATATGAACACTTAAAAACCAAACAAAGATGTATATTCCACTATGCAGTGCATGCTATTAACATTAAATGAAGATCAAATATTTAATGGTATGCTGAAAATTGAAACCCGAAAGAGCTGCAAAAGATGCTTGAGTTCAGAGCACCATGTCTGTAAAGTCACTCAAGCTTTGAATTGTTGGAACCATGGCACCCAAAAATAAAAAAAAATTTCTTCTTCATTGGAACAGAGAAATGTAGCATTACACCATCTGCTCACCGATGGATCCTCTGTGGTGAATGGATGCCATCAGAATCACTGTTGCTAACTCTCGCGAGACAAATAAGCAACCGAAGCTTCAAAAACAAGCCCAATATTTGTTGATGATTTATCATCATCAATAATATTTAATATAAATTATTTATTAACAATAAATGAGTCTGGAACATACTAAACGGAAATTACTCTTTTATCTAAAAAGTAAAAACATTAAAAAAAAAATATTTTACAAAAATCAAAGTGGGAACAATACTCATCTCCAGAATCGGATTAGAGAGATGGAAAAGGAAAAGAACACAAGAGCTTCAAAGGGGAGCTGTAACAGTCAATAAAATATATTCAAACCAAATGTATATACTGTATATATTACCATAAGCCTATTTGTTTTTTGTTTTTTTTGTTTTATTACAGCCCGTGATAATACATTACAAAAACAAAATTATCTTAAATTACCTTAAATTACCTAAAATTACCTAAGTCATGGCCTAATGGTTAGAGAGTCGGACTCCCAATCGAAGGGTTGTGAGTTTGAGCCTCGGGCCGGCAGGAATTGTGGGTGGGGTGAGTGCATATACAGTGCTCTCTCCACCCTCAATACCACGACTTAGGTGCCCTTGAGCAAGGCACTGAACCCACAACTGCTCCTCGGGCGCCGCAGCATCAATGGCTGCCCACTGCTCCGGGTGTGTGTTCACTGTGTGTGTGTGTGTGTGTGCACTTCGGATGGGTTAAATGCAGAACACAAATTCTGAGTATGGGTCACCATACTTAGCTGAATGTCACGTCACTTTCACTTTCACTTTTATTAAAAAAATCCCTCCCGCTCCTCTATTACGTCTACTATCATCACTTGGATTACAGCGTCACGCTCCTTCATCTTGAACATGATGGGCAGAATATTTGATGAATGCACATGCAGCACGTACATTATTGAACTAATTGACCTTTAATTGTGAGCAGACAGATATTTTAATAAATAATGATTTATTTCTTTTTGGCCAATTGTAAGTTATGCCTCAGATCACCTAACTCAACCAATAATCTCACATTACAGCAGGTCGTACATCTCAACATTTCTCCTGCACAAACTCTTACTGACAGGTAAAACAGCAGGATACGTTAAGCCATGAACAGAAATAATCTAAAGGTTAAGACATAATACGACATGCTTTTTCTGGTCGAGGTTCAGTCAATATCTCTCCTTATCACAAAGCCTGCTGGGAAATCACTATAGCAACCAATTTAGGGATTACCGGTTCAACACGTTGACTGTGTCCTAAACCGAATGTAGACAGGGCATTAACATGAAAGCACCTTCTAAGAACCAGTTCTAAACAAGCACGCCTGTCACACACCTGGACTCATTTAGTGTGTTTTTGCCCGTGACCCAGTTTGTGTCTTCGGTGTTTAGTTTGATTAGTTCCCAGGTGTGTCTATTATCTTCCTCATGTGTTCCATGTCCCTGTTAATTTAGTTATTCCATCCACCTGTGTTTCCCCATTATCCTTTGTACTTAAGCCTTGTCCTTTCAGTTCTGTTTTGTCGGGTCTTCATTTGCTACTAACGTGTGCCTACCTCTGTGCTCCATGTTGGATATCTCCTGTGTTGGATATAATAAAAGCCTTATTTCGTTTATCCTCGGCTCCGTGTTCCTTCAGGCAGCGAAAACCGTGACAGAAGACCCGACCAGAAAGAGAAAGTAGAAAACTGCGTCTTTCCCTCCGTTTTGCTTCCGTTTTTTCTCAGTCTTTTTGTTTTGTAGTGTTTCTATGGATCCCCTCTATCGTCCCGAATTCCTCATCCTTCTGCTGAAGCAGGAAGGACGTTCTCTCGAGGACCATACCAGACAGTTTATTCTATTAGCTAATGCCACCAGCTACCTGGACGACGCGCTCTGTACCTTCTACAACACCAGCCTGAATTCCAAATGCAGAGCGTTGTCGTCCGAAGATGGTCCTCGAGAGGATTTCGCCGCATTCGTGGAGTGGACTCTGGCGAGAAATGGCTCATCTTTCACCATCTGCCCCATAGAGGATCTCGCCAGTCCCACTCCCGACCCAGAGACCAGCCAGCCACCATCACGCCGCACGGAGCCAGAGCCCACCGCAGCCGCAGAGCCCGAGCCATCCACTGACAGGGAGCCGGATCTCGAGAGCGCGACTGACCAGGTGTGTGAGCCGGCAACACCGTGCATCGTGGGAGTCCTCGTGGAGATCGAGGGCGTGGAGGAAAGCCCTGCCCACACTCCTGCGACTGAGGGTGAGCTGTATGCAGTCTCTGAAGATCATATGGAGCAAGTTCTGGATCTGATGGACTGGTCTATGGAGGTAATCCCTAATTTTCCTGTTTCCCCGCTGGTTCCGTCCAGCCCTGATTCCCCTGTATACCCTCTCAGTCTCCCACTCCTACCTCCTCCAGTCATTTCCTCTGCTCCATTTCCGCTGGTTCCGCCCAGCCCTGAGTTTTCTGTTTCTCCGCTGGTTCCGCCCAGCCCTGAGTTTTCTGTTTCTCCGCTGGTTCCGCCCAGCCCTGAGTTTTCTGTTTCTCCGCTGGTTCCGCCCAGCCCTGAGTTTTCTGTTTCTCCGCTGGTTCCGCCCAGCCCTGAGTTTTCTGTTTCTCCGCTGGTTCCGCCCAGCCCTGAGTTTTCTGTTTCTCCGCTGGTTCCGCCCAGCCCTGAGTTTTCTGTTTCTCCGCTGGTTCCGCCCAGCCCTGAGTTTTCTGTTTCTCCGCTGGTTCCGCCCAGCCCTGAGTTTTCTGTTTCTCCGCTGGTTCCGCCCAGCCCTGAGTTTTCTGTTTCTCCGCTGGTTCCGCCCAGCTCTGAGTTTTCTGTTTCTCCGCTGGTTCCGCCCAGCCCTGAATCTTCTGTTTCTCCGCTGGTTCCGCCCAGCCCTGAATCTTCTGTTTCTCCGCTGGTTCCGCCCAGCCCTGAATCTTCTGTTTCTCCGCTGGTTCCGCCCAGCTCTGAATCTTCTGTTTCTCCGCTGGTTCCGCCCAGCTCTGAATCTTCTGTTTCTCCGCTGGTTCCGCCCAGCCCTGAATCTTCTGTTTCTCCGCTGGTTCCGCCCAGCTCTGAATCTTCTGTTTCTCCGCTGGTTCCGCCCAGCTCTGAATCTTCTGTGTCTCCGCCGGTTCCGCCCAGCTCTGAATCTTCTGTGTCTCCGCTGGTTCCGCCCAGCTCTGAATCTTCTGTGTCTCCGCCGGTTCTGCCCAGCCATGAATCTTCTGTGTCTCCGCTGGTTCCGCCCAGCCCTGAACCTTCTGTGTCTCCTGTATTCCCTCCCAGCCTCCCTCTCCCGCCTCCTCCCAAACCTGCTGGTCCCTCTACTCCTTCGCTGGTTCCATCCAGTCCTGATCCTCCTGTCCTTCCTCCCATCCTTCTCCTCTCTCCTCCTCCTAGACCAGCCAGTTCCTCGCCATCCCTGCTGGTGCCAGTCAGTCCCGCAGCTCACCCTCAGTCCGCGCCATCGGGGCGCGGTGGTTCGCCGCTGGACTGCCAGTCTCCAGCTCCGCCTTGGCGTGTTAAAGCCCTGTCTCCGCCTCCAGCCTCCGAGCCCTGGACTCCTCCTCGGTCCTTCGACCCAGCGGCTCCGCCTTGGCTCTTAGCTCCCTCGTCTCCACCGTGGCCTGTCATCCCACCTGCTCCACCGGGCTCCCTCGTCCCTCCGGCTCCACCTTGGTCAGTCGTCGACCATCCGCCGCCTCGGGACTCCTCTCCTCTGGTTCCACCTCGTCACTCCATCCCTCCGGCTCTGTCAGGCTCCTCCTTCCCTCCGGTTCCACCTCCATCCTCGGTCACTCCGGCTCCACAGCGGTCTGCCGGGACCCCGCCTCCACCTTGGTCGCCTGAGCCTTCAGCTCCACCTAGGCCCTCCGGATCCTCGTCGTCACCCTGGCTCTGCGGCTGTGCTGCTCCATCTTGGGCTCCTCACCCACCGGTGCAGTCTCCGCCTGTCGGCCCCCTGGTGTCGTCGACCCTTCCTTCACCATGGCTCCTCCCGCCGTCGACTCCACCTTGGATCTCCGTCCTGGCTGGTCTCTGGTGGACCATCTGGCTCCTCCTGCTCCTGTCTCCTCCCTGGCTCCTTCCTCCGTCTCCTCCCTGGCTCCTCCTTCTGTGGTCCCTGTCTGCTGGCCCCCTCCTGGGAGTCCGTCCTCCACCGGAACCTCCTCCCAAGTTCCCACCCACGCCTCCCCCTGTTGTTTCTACGGTGCGAGGACGCACCTACCGGGAGGGGGGAGTACTGTCACACACCTGGACTCATTTAGTGTGTTTTTGCCCATGACCCAGTTTGTGTCTTCGGTGTTTAGTTTGATTAGTTCCCAGGTGTGTCTATTATCTTCCTCATGTGTTCCATGTCCCTGTTAATTTAGTTATTCCATCCACCTGTGTTTCCCCATTATCCTTTGTACTTAAGCCTTGTCCTTTCAGTTCTGTTTTGTCGGGTCTTCATTTGCTACTAACGTGTGCCTACCTCTGTGCTCCATGTTGGATATCTCCTGTGTTGGATATAATAAAAGCCTTATTTCGTTTATCCTCGGCTCCGTGTTCCTTCAGGCAGTGAAAACCGTGACAACGCCATGTCAAGACGAGACCACGCAGAAGAAATTCAAGAGCGCTAGAGATAACCAAGCAAACGTTCAGTGACTATAATTATTTTCAGCCGCTCCATCAGGCATTTTTACTCCACTCACACAGGATTGTGGGATGTCACAGATAGTAGAGGATACATGCTGCTCTTCATGTAAGTAAATAAATATTCCCCATGCCCCACAATGCCCTTGTAAACTGTAAGTGTGACTAAACGTTTCCTAGGAAAGTCTGTCTGGATCCCAACTCATGTAAACTAGAATCGAAAGAGATCACGAAACATTTCCACTTTTTTTTTTACCCTCTCTGTATATTCATGTCTGTTCTCTTTTTGCTCATGTTGTCTCTCACTCTCTCAGTGGATGAAAACCAGGTGTGCCTTCACACCCTGTCTAGCCCCATCTGTTTCTCACTGTCTGAAGGAGTGCAGGAGCGAGGGAGAGGAACGTAAAGAGAAAACGGAGTGCAGAAGATATTCCCAAAGGCAAACAGTAGTAAAGACATTCCAGAGGTGTGAATCTCTTCCTGTGCTCCGCCTACTATCCGTTCAACATTCTACCACTTGCCCAATTCTGACTACTGTTCCAAGAGCCAGAGGCAAGGTATGACCCTGAAACACACACACACACACACACACACACTTACAACTGCAGGATTGAGATGTCATCTGTCAACAACAGATTCAATGCTGCAAAAAAGAAGATACATCTTTTAAGTAAAAAATATATTCGCATACAACAGTTATGTTTTCCTAAGATGCCATAAGACATTTACTCTGTTTATATATTAAGCACTGAGCAACATAATCAAATCATTCACACACACACACACACACACAAAAAGATGAGCATAATTAAAACAAGTGCACGTAAACTAATCTGCATGCGAGGGAGGCAAACACACACTCACACACACACGTGCAGTATTTGCAAACATTTGAATTGCTAGTTAATGGCCTGCAGGGCCCGGGAAGTGCACACTTAATAGTCATAGGTGTGACTATTTCCTTGAACTGTCAGTCAAAGCAGAGGGGAGAAACAAAGAGAGGTTTGATCTCAGTACCCACACACACATCTCATTCACTCTTTCCATCTTCCCATCCGTGAGCTTGTGTAACTGTCCAAGGTCATTCGGAAAATCTCCATGTTCTCCAAAACTGCCTGACATCTGAATATGACACAGAAATGCAATGACCTCCCCTTCACCATGAAGTACCGGTGGGATTTTTCCACATCCTCATAGGCTGTTTTCTAATGCTCGATGCTGCCAGGATCACACACATACACACACACACACAGGGAACGAGAGGCTCAATGTGCCATTAGTAAGAAAAATCTCATAAAGCAGCAATAATAAAATCAGAGAAGTCACAAAGGACTCCCTCTCTCTCATTGGTTTTATTGGTTGCTCTCCAAAACTCTGGGATTGTAATTGCAGTCACACACACACACACACACACACATATAAATGGCATTTGGGGTTTTGGAGGGATACATGGTTTGGAGAGACAGAAGCAGCAAGGAACAGAACAAAGGAAGAGATGGTAACAATTAGAGTCATAGAGAGAGCAGGATACAGATTGTGGTGAGGCCGAGTCACCATTCAAAAATTGGCACACTCAAGCTCTGTTCCAAAACCTAGTGATTTGCCCACCTACACAACATTTTAAAGGATCATATGTATGCTCACAATATAAAGATAGCCTAATGCTGCCTTCTAAGACATCTCAACATGACATCCATTGCGGAGGAGGCAATACTAGAAAGCATTATGACAAGCTAAAAAAACATATATAAATAAATAATAATAATTCCAAAATGGCAGATGAGTTCAAAGAAATATCGATTACAATTACAGTATACTAAGGCTTCATTCAAAACCAAAAAAAGTCAAATCTAAATTAAATTAACTATTCTACCATTTGAGTGTGCTACAGAGAGACAGATAGATAGATAGATAGATAGATAGATAGATAGATAGATAGATAGATAGATAGAAGAGAGACACAAAATGGCAAATAACACCAGACAGAATGACAGAAAATGCAGAATGATAGATATATGATAGACAGAACAACAGATAAAACAACAGATAACAATAAATTAATAGATAGAAAGAATGATAGTTAGAACAATAGATAGAATGATAGAACAAGCTAACAACTTAGGATACTAATTTTACATAGCATTAACTGGTTAAGAAAGACTCTTTTAATTAGCTGCAAGATACCATTATAACATATTACATTTCTGATCAGCCAATGAGGAAGGAGGCCAGAATCGCTGTATGAGTGAACGCTCCGCTCCGCTCCCTCACTGCAGGCCCGGCTCACTGTGATGATGTTGTAGCTGCCAGTCACACATCCACACAGCTGACACTTACATTACAACCACATCTTATTGGAGAGAACACACGTGAGCTCTGTGACTGAGTGTGTGTGTGTGGCTCAGTTGTGGATTAAAGCAGGGGGGTGAAGAGGGGCTCGTCACAAGCAGAGGGGTGGGGTTAATTAATGTCTCTCTCTCACAGCAGATGCTGGGAATAACGTGTCTCTGTGTGTGTGATTATAGGTGCATGTGCATGTGTGTTCTGCTTCAGATATGAGTAATTGCACTGAAGTCCACAGGGAGAAACACACAGACTCAGATTGATATATACAATCAAGAGAGCATGTCAGATTAAGAAGCACTAGAAACAGACTGACATTCTAGAAAGAGAGAGAGAGAAAGACATCGTATTTAGCGGCTAATGAACACTAAAGTTGATTAAAGAAAAATAATAATAATAAGTGTTTAATTGCAACATTGGCAGGTGTATGCACTAATGGACAAAATTTGACAGAATGAAAGATAGACTGGTGGATACTGTATGTAGATATAAAGATTAATTTAAAGATAGTAAAATCACATGCATAACAGCTGCTGAAATGAATTTTATTTCCCATAGCTGTATATTCATATAATAATTTGAATATGAATAAAAATGAAAAAAAGACCTAAATCTGTAGAATAAATGTTTATTTGGTAAAATAAACCATGAGTGCACCCAGTAATCTATAAAACATTTAACTCTGTTATAACTTAAATCATGGAATTAGAGTTTATAAAGTTTATTAGATATTCAGAGTCTTGGTTTAATGAAATATATGCATATTTGCTGAAAACTGACAGTAGACGAGAAAATAGTATATGCAGATAATTACAAAAATCAGATACACAGTGTACACAGTGTCTAATAAACACTAAAGCTGATTAAAGTCAAAGAATAATGCACTAATGGACAAAACTGCATTAAAAAAACACTCCAGTAGAGGACAAAAGTGATGGACAGAAGAAAAGTGCAAATTAAAAGAGAGCTCTGTCAGAGACAGACAGATAGCAGGAGCTGAGACTGATAAACAAAAGGACAGATAAGAATGAGGGACGTGGGGAAGAATAAAGATATAGACAGATATGAGAAGCTGGGAGGAGATTTTAGACACATCACATCCACGTTAATCTCTAACACACAGACACACACTCCTGTGATCTCCCTCACTTACCCCCTCCATCATTATCTCTCTCTCTCACACACACACACACACACACACACTTCTTGAGCTGTGGGTGTGGTGCTCTTTGAACCCTCCATATGGGACACATGTCATCATCAAATATTCATACTATGGTTTTGTCTCATTAAATATTCAGCAGCGCACACACACACTTAAACGTACAGCATGGAATTAAACCTCCAGTCCGTCCTCCCGGGGTGCGTGCTGTGCATCTGCTCTTGTATTGGAAATGGAAATGGTGCGCTATATAATTCACACCAATCTCTGCGAAGAGCCCCAGCAGCACAGGGTCAAGAGAAGCAGACTGATCTCAATGCTGTTATCACTCTCTCTCTCTCTCACTCTCTCTCTCTCTCACACACACACACACACACACACACAATGGAGTGCTGCAACACCAGTAGTGTCAAACGTCCACTCATACTGTATATTCCATACAGTCGTGCTTTTTCTCTCTCTTCAGGCACACTAGCATGTGGGGATCTCCCATTCAATTCCATATCACTGCATAATATAAGCTAATTCTAATTATGGGCTAGGACCGTCAATCGATTATAAATGGTAATTACATGACAAGCCGATTAATTAATCGAATTACTTATAATTAATTGCATATATTAATATTTGCCTAGATAAGCCCTCAAATGAAGATAATTCAATGGCATTACTGTGGCAACTGATTGAATAATCTTCACAAAAAAAACAACAAAAAAACAACAACCTTGTATTATTAAAAAAGAGAACTGACTTCTAACTTTTGAATGGTAGTGTGTATATCCTTAAATAACACAAAATTTTAGTTAAATCAGCAGTTGTAATGCTAGCTAACAGTAACCTGAAAACCCAGACGTTTTTGCATGTTTAGATCTGAATAGAGACAATAATTATGTCCCCTCAGGGTTTTGATTTCATATTCACTTGGAAAAGGAAATACCTAAAAGATACATAAAACTACAGATAAAACATTCACTGCATGAAGTCATGGCCTAACAGGGTCAGTAAGTTTTCATCTGCCTTGGAACTAATTTCCTCATCATTTTTTGTTGTCTCTCTCTTTCTACTATAAATACAAAATAACCCACAACTTTATCAAGTGCAGTATTATTACAATATAAAAATATGGTTTCTATTTTAATATCCTTTAAAATATAGTTTATTTTTGTGATCAAAGCTTAATTTCCATCAGCCATTACTTCAGTATAAAGTGTCACATGATTCTTAAGAAATCATTGTATGCTGATTTATTATTAGAATTATCCATGTTGGCAACAGTTGTGCTGCCTAATATTTTTTTGGAAACTGCTATACTTTTTTAAGATCCTTTGATTAATAAAAAGTTAAAAAGAACAGCATTTGTTTAAAATATAAATATTTTCTTATCTTTTCTGTGCTAACACTCAATCTAACACATCCTTGCGTAATAAGTTTTAATTTCTTCCAAAAAAGGAAAAATAAAAAAGTACAGACCCCAAACTTTTGTACAGTAGTGTATATTGTTAGAAAATATTGCTGTTTTAAATGAATGCTCTTTTTATTCATTAAAGAATCCTGAAAAAAAGTATCACCAGCTCCTAAAACAGTTTTCAGCACTGATAATAAATCAATAGCAATAGATTTGTTTTTAGTAGACGTCTTTAATAGACATTATTTTAGTAATAGTCACAACATCAAAGATTTTCCTGTATTTTTGATCACATAAATGCATCCTTGATGACCACAATGACCAGTGAAACACAACAAACAGCGCTTATCTGTGTTTTGTCTCCAGCTGGCTCTGGCCCAGTTTAATGCTGTCATAAGCACACAGGTAGCCCGAGGCACAATGCAAGCTCTGCTCCATTATACTGTTATACTTCACAGCTCTGTCGTCACAATGTGAGTTTAGCACACCAACTATATATAGTAGCTATTAGCATAAAAAAAGACAACCAAAAGAGAGTGTGTTATGGAAAATAAATCAAGAAATGGAGATTTATTCGTGACCCTTCCATCAACCCCACAGTTCAACCTCATCTGTGTTTTAGGGTCTGATGTCAAGGAATTTAAAAACTTGAAATGAAAATGATTTAAAAATGGATTCAAAATTAATTTAAGACATTTGTACCTTATTTGGTTCCTTCCTTGTTTTACTCTCCCTCATATAATCTTCATATAATTAAAAAAAAAAATTTTTTTAAGAAATTAATATTTTTATTCAGCAAGAACACATTAAATTGATGAAGAAAAAAACAGTATGACTTACAATGTTTTAAAAGATTTATATTTCAAATAAATGCTGTTCATTTCTATTCATCAAAGTGATTGGTAATAAAAATATTTTTTATCTGTGCATGCTGCAAATCAGCATATTAGAATAATTTGTGAAGGATTTCATTTTAAAATACATTAAAATAGAAAACCTTTTAATTTTTTTTATATTTAACAACATTACTGTTATACTGTATTTTTTATCAAATAAATGCAGCCTTTGTAAACATAAGAGAGAGAAAAAAATAAAAATAAATCTTAGCAAACCCAAACTATTTAGCAGTATTTTTTTGTTTGTAAATGTGATGAAATTTACAACACAAGAAAAGAACATGAACATAAAGAACATAAATGTGAAAGAGAAACAGACGGAGAAAGAGAAAAGGCAAGCTGGAGTGAGTGAGTGAGTGAGTGGGTCTGGATTAACCCGACTGACCCACTACTGCTGTGGAGTTCAGATCACACGCAGCGAGATCAAACCTCTACTCACTGTCTCCATTACTGCTCCTGCAGCTCTCAACTCCAAACTTGGACCTTGGAGGTGTTGTGTAAACACTCCAACTACAAGAACGTCTGCTATTCATGCATCTTTATTATTTATAATCACCAAGACAATAATTATCTTTCGTACAAACAAAGTACTGTATCTTTATAATGTGACCACAAAAGAGCTGCTGTGTTGCAGTATACTGGATGTGCAGGACCAGTTTTACACAACATCAAAACCTGAAATCACAGTATATTGTGGAAGGCAGCCAACTGTTCTCATGGAAAATTGATTAAAAACATGATAAAACTAGATATATAACATTTAAAATATATATTTAATAAGAATGTACAAAAAAAAAGTACATCTGTGAAGATTAGATTTAGAACTAGGACTGAAATGTACCATTAGCTACAGAAACAATAAAAATCAATAGATACAAAATAAAAATAAAAACACCATGATAGAAAAGAAAGTGTGTGTGTGTGTGTGTGCGTGTTTGCGTGTGTGTGTGTGTGTGTGTGTGTGTGTGTGTGTGTGTGCAACGCCAAAGAACTGATTAGCAATCAGTGGCATTGTGGTAGATTTCGTAGGGGTTTCATACTGCCTGTGTGTCATAATCTCCATTGAGTCTTAACTGTGTATGTGTGTGCGTGTTTGTGTGTGTGCGCGCAATGTGCTGTGTGTTCAAGCATTCATATATTGCATCAGAACATTTCAGCACATTGATGTATGTGTATGCATGCGTGTGAGTGTGTGTGTGTGTGTGTGTGTGTGTGTGCATGTGTGTGTGTGTGTATGTGTGTGTATCTGTGCTGTACAGCATGTAGCTGTGTTCAGTACTGCTCCTAAATTGCAGTGTGTCCAGGGAGTTTGATTTGTGATAGCGCTATTTTGGATATTCATTATTAATGGACACTGGCCTAATTCAGACCACAGCTTTTAGCACTCCATTCTAAATGAAACACACACACACACCATAAGTGTGTCTCAAACAAATTGCATCTCCCTTTAAAGACCTGCCCTCAAAATTTCTCCCTCTTTTAATTTTCTCCCAAAGTCTCTCTATCATATCAGCTCTCATCTTTCCATCACTCTCTCATCCTCTGATCTATTCTCTCCATCTCTCTCGCTCCATGTATGTTGCAGCATTAGCCGTGTGTCTCCCGGAGGAGAGCTATCTGTCCCTCTTTGCTAATAATGCCACTTCATTAAAAGCAGCTCATTTCTCAGCGGGCCCATCAGAGGCAGGCCTCTCGCTCAGACAGACGGCACTGAACGCGGAGCTATCTCTCCATCACAACACCGCGCTCATGCTGCAAGGAATCTCAACATGGAGCTCCAAATCTTCACAAAACGCATAGTGAGGCATTTCATGTATCATTCAGTTTTACACACAGACATTTTCTCTACTAGCACATTTTGAGAACATCACTATGAGCTAAAATCTCACATTTTTAAGAACTCTCAAACTGTTCTTCCCAAATCTGAAAATTGTGTCTTGATTTACTCACCCTCAACCTGTATGATTCTTTTTCATCCGTGCAGCACATAAATAGAAGAATATTTTCCACAACAACAACATGCAGTGACTTGGGGGGGGGGGGGGGTATACCTAAAAAACAACAACAACACACACACAAAAAAAATTTTCTAAGTGTGGTCAGTCTCTTTGACAAACTTACTTAGGAAAACATACGCTGGCAAAGGGCTTTTGGATTTCATCAGTGATATTTCATTCTATTTACGAAATGAGATTAATCTGCTATATTTACATACATAAACACAAGATTACTTTTGCAGTCAATGAAACAGGTAAATTATATAATGGGATGTCTGAACAGTCCCTAAGTATGAAAAGTGAAAAATACAATACAGTCAAAGCTGATAATTATAATTTAAAGGGGGGGGGGGGGGGGGTGAAATGCTTGTTTTCACTCAATATCCTGTTAATCTTGAGTACCTATAGAGTAGTACTGCATCCTTCATAACTCCAAAAAGTCTTTAGTTTTATTATATTCATAAGAGAAAGATAGTCTGTACCGATTTTTCCCGGAAAAACACGACCGGCTGGAGGCGTGACGTGTGGGCGGAGCTAAAGAATCACGAGCGCCAGTAGGCTTTTGTGTTGAGCGCGTCTGGAAGCTGTGACACAGATCCAGAGGCTGAAATTTAACAAGAGCAGCATCAGCAAACGACGTCTCTATGTGGTATGTACTGAAACTGTATATATTTGCTTAGCGGTTTTGGAAAATGACTGAGTTCCACTTTATGTCGTCTTTTTTTTTTTTTTAGCTGTACATGTGGAAAGTGCAGTTTGATGACAACATCGCATATTGTTTACTTGAAGTGCTTACGCGCGATAGCTAAGTTAACAAGAGATATTTGAAGCAGTTTTACTCACCGGTTCCAACATGCGGTTCCAACACACGATCGTGACCCTTTTTCGTTGGGACTGCATTATCCTTAAGAAATAAACTATGTGCAAACCCGGCGTCAAACTGGACCTTGTTTGTAAAACAAGCATCTTCGAAATGCAGGGAACAAACACAAACACTTGCACAACTCCGTTGATGCTCTGTAAAAATAAACTCCATCCACTGGTCCCTTAATGCTGTTTTTTTTTTTTTTTTGGTAATCTGTGCAGGGTTGTCTTGCCCTGGCAACAAAAAACACACTTCTGTGACATTTCACGACGCTCTCGCTCTGATCAGTGATTGTCTCTGCTCTCAGTGCTCTGCTATACGGGAGCGCGCGCTCTTCCGGGAGAAGTGTCCTTAGGACCCATATAAGGAAATTCCGCTCCATCTAACGTCACACAGAGCCATACTCAAAAAAACTTCCCGAAACTTGTGACAAACCGGAAGGAGTATTTTTGGAACAGAAATACTCCTTCAAACGTACAAATTAATTTTTGAAACTTTGTCCATGTTTAGCATGGGAATCCAACTCTTTAACAGTGTAAAAAACTCAGTATGCATGAAATAGCATTTCTCCCCGCCCTTTAACAATACTGGTCCATGTAATACACTACACCCAATGTACCATGTGTGATTTTGCAAAAACACAAACTTTATTTGAGATCCACAGCAGAAGGGTCAGTTTCACAATAGAATTTTTCTCTAGAACAAATAGGTGGGAATATTGCTAGAAAATGTATTTGTTTGACAGAAGACACAATCAGTTTTGGAACACAAATACAGGCGATGATGAAAGAACTCAACTATTGCCCTTCAGAACATTTGTTCATAACATTCACACAACCGCAGGTTTTAGTCCATTCCCTTTTACATGGGCAGCCGCTTTTGATGAATGTGAATCACAGGAGAGCATTGTAGTGTTTTTCGACCGCAGCATACTGCTTCTGACAGCCCCACCGGACGACCACGACTGTGTTTGTGGAAGCGTTAGGTGTGGATTTACCTGCCTGTGACATAAAAGCATAATATACTGACAGGACACACATCTGTCTCCCCAACCCCTTCACGCTTCCCTCTCTCTCTCTCTCCCCGTCAAGATTTTTCCATCTCCCCGACCCCCAGGTATCCATTCAAATGAACTCAGTTCCCTTGACAACCTAAGTGTGTAATGATTACCAATAATGGCTACCTGTAGCTTTATGAATCATGATTCATAAAAAGGAAATGAACTAGAGTGACACACCATGGAAAAATCAATACAGCAGGAAATGAAAGATAAACGACATCAATCAAGACGCCCATCGCTCTGTCAAATTATGAGAGAGGACTCGGGGTGTCTGTAAAATGATCGGGAAAACATCAAGATTGAGGCAAAAGATCTATGTCTAAATTTACAGTTTTTCTTGTCTTGTACTAACAAACAATAATAATCTGTGGCGGTGCTGCTTTATATATATATATATATATATATATATATATATATATATATATATATATATATATATATATATATATATATATATGTGTGTGTGTGTGTGTGTGTGTGTGTGTGTGTGTGTAACTGATGCATTGTGCAGCTTTTCAATTCTTAAAAAAACATGTTGGAAGATGTGCCCATGTCCATATTCCAGGATGACAGTGTCAATGTTCATTGGATCCAAATTGTGAAATAGTGAATCATTCAGCATGAGGAATCATTTTCATGTATGAGCTGGCCACCACAGAGTTCTGGGCTTAACCCTATTGAAAGTCTTGAGGATGTGCTGGAGTCGACTTTACAGAGTGGCTCAGCTCTCCCATGTCAATTCAAGATCTTGGCAGAAAAAAATTACAGAGCTCTTGATGGAAATAGACATTGTGACGTTGCATAATGCTGTTGAAACAATGCCAAAACATTATTAAAGCAAAAGGCAGTCAAATGAAATATAAGCATTTGCAACTTCAATCATAAAACGTTAAGTATTTGTGACTTTTCTTTTTGCTAGGCAGTGTACATACAGTATATATTCACATAAACACATTCCTGATCATCTCTGGTGCTTCCAATTAAATAATGCAATAGTAATATTAAAGTAAATGAAAGAAAAAACATCTGAGCTGTCTTTGCGAGGAGAGTGAACAAAAAACACATTCACATTCATACAGGTGTTTATGAAGAAATAATGCATGGAAGCTGTTGTGGTTGGAAAGAAATGAGAGCAGCCCAGGATGTTTACAGACGGAGTGAGTTCTGATGAAAATTTGAGAAACTAAATGTCATGTGTGGATTGACAGTGAGACAAACAGAGTGAGGACACTATACAAACACACATCTCAGAGAGACGCGCACGCAAACAAGCGGTGAAGCACAGAAGAGAGCTGGTTTCCTTCACCCCTCCATTTTCCCTTCTTCATCTCTCCTTCCACCCTCCATCACTCCACATGTGAGACATGTTGTCGTGGAAACGGCTTGGAGCGCTGTGTGTTTATTAGAGGAGGAGAGGCTCTTTCAGTCTCTCTCTTAAGCTACCCGCCTTTGAAACCGAATAAAGCGAGTCGAAGAACGAGAATATTAGAGTGAGAGAAATGGAAATGAATAATCTTTCTCCATGTTCTCCCTTTTATCTGTCTTCATATGTACCTCCGTTTTTTAATTTCCTTTTTGTCTCAGGTCATGACCCGCTTCAGTCTCTCTCACTTTGATAATAAGAACCAGGATGAAGGTGAAGTCTTATTCACTCAAAGATGTGTGTGAGAGGTATATGATATGTACAAACACACTTTAACCTGTTATACTTGATTAAACATGTTCAGCGAGGGAAAACATGCACATTTAGATTAAATAATTAGCCTCGCATTTAGTGGCACTGCTGAAAACAAAACAGAAAAACTTCTGTTGGCTGGTTTTAGAGGGGAGTCCCCTTTAGTTGGAAGACCCTCTGACTACCCAGCTAAACTCCAGCTTGGCCGGGCTGGGAGACCATCCTAAACCAACTGAGATCAGAAAACCATATTAGTTTTGATTGCAGAATTTAGCATCTTGGTAAATCGGCACCCAGTCTGAGACACTGTTGAAATTTCTTTTGAAACTAGAGAAGCTACATGTGAAATTTCCTGGGTCTTTTTTCTTACAAAAGCTTGAGACATAAAAGTCTCCATTTGCTTTAATGAATTGCTTTGGTGTTCAGGAGAAACAATAGCGATATTAACAAGATCTCATTGATGATTTTTCTTTCCAATGTCTGCTTGGACAATTTTCAAACGTTCAAAAGGCATGATGGCAGAAGATGGTGACTGTGTGTGTGTGTGTGTGTGTGTGTTAACTTGACACTATACCGTAAAACCTCCTGGCCCTTGGCTTTTAGTTTTGCCTGGTATATTCCTGCATAAAAACCATTATGTGACTGTCTACTGACACAAATAGACACACACACACACACACAATTGGCTCATATTACATGTATAAAACACAGATGTCTGTGTGTATATAGCTGTGTTTGTTCATTTTGTTTTGTACCACAACACTGACTCGAATAAAACAAAAGCCCATTAATCAAGCATGTATGTCTACAGAGAACTTCACTGACAAGAGCAGTAGATCCACCTGTCAGCGTACATTAAACACACTGTGTGTTTGTGTGCACGTTCATTAATTACACTCTGCCTTTCTATGGCATTTTGTATTTCGACAGTTATGCCAATAAAGCGCTATTGAACTGAAACTACACTGTGTAAGAGTGTGTGTGAGAGAGAGAGAATAAAAAAGAGAGGGAAACTCTGTCCGTCCATGTGTGTTTGTGTCAATAATAATATCAGTCTCATGAATGGATATATTGAGAGTTTAAAAAAGTAAATAGACTGATTCTATCTCTCTCTCTCTCAAACACACACACAAACACACACACACACTTCACCTTTCCTCCATCTCAAATCTTTGTCTTTGGCCAGACAGACCACTACACTGTTGTCACGGTTACCGCTCCATTGTGTATCCCGTTGCCAGGTAACCAGTCGCTGTGGCAATGATGGAGAATCCTAACAGTGGGGTTCTGATATAAATCTTCCCTCCTGTTTTAATTTCATGTTTTTCTTCCTCCCTCTTTCTCTGTGTCTCCCATCTGCTGTGTAAAGGGGCAGAGCGACCTGTGAGAAACTGGACACACAAACAATGAGAGCAACGGACAGATGTCTTGTTTATTTTCTTTTCCCATTTCATCCGTCTTTAATGAATGTCTCGAATGAATGTCTCGATTTTGTTATTAATATCTTCTGCCACTCTTTCCCACTTTTTTGTGTCTCAGCTGTCACTTTGTGCTTCCTGTTAATATCAGTGATGTTGAAAAGAAAAATACCCTAGCGTCAGGATACCACAATTTTGATTCAAACAACACTCAAAAGTTGTTCTTTCGTACTTTCTATTAGTCAATGCTATTATTAAATGTATCACGGTTTCTATAAAAACATTAAGCAGCTCTGTTTTAAACATTGAGGATAAGAAATTAAGCACCAAATCAACATATTAGAGTGATTTGATGCTAAAATGTATAATATGAAATCTATTAAGTTTGTTTCCTATTCAAAATTTCAGTCAAAATGTTTGTGCATTACTATGTTAAACACCTAGCACCCACCTGTAACACCCTAACAACCACACAGGACACTAAAAACCACTTCAAACATATACACAACCACCTATGATGCTCTTGCATTATGATAGTGAGCTTTGCAGGAACAAGCACCTATCATATCTTCTTCAAACTTCAAAGTTGTAAAAATCTGTTTTTTTGTAACTTCTGAAACACACAAACTTGCCATCTCATTTTATTCGCTCTCATAATACACTGGCAACTGTCTGTCTGTCTGTCTTGTCTGTCTGTCTGTCTGGTCTGTCTATCTATCTGAGTGTCTTTCCGTCTTGTCTGTCTGGTCGGTCTGTCTGTCTGTCTGTCTGTCTGTCTGTCTGTCTGTCTGTCTGTCTGTCTGTCTGTCTGGTCTATCTGTCTTGTCTTGTCTTGTCTTGTCTGTCTGTCTGTCTATCTTGTCTTGTCTTTGTCTGTCTGGTCGGTTTGGTCTGTCTGTCTGTCTGTCTTGTCTTGTCTAGACTTGTCTGTCTGGTCGGTTTGGTCTATCTGTCTGTATTGTCTGTCTGTCTCTCTGGTCTGTCTGTCTTGTCTTGTCTTTTCTTGTCTCTCTGCCTGTCTGGTCTGTCTTGTCTTGTCTTGTCTTTTCTTGTCTCTCTCTCTGCCTGTCTGGTCTGTCTGTCTGTCTGTCTGCCTGCCTGCCTGTCTGTCTGTCTGCCTGCCTGTCTGTCTGCCTGTCTGCCTGTCTGTCTGTCTGTCTGTCTGTCTGCCTGTCTGTCTGTCTTGTCTTGTCTGCCTGTATGTCTGTCTGTCTGTCTGTCTGTCTGTCTGCCTGCCTGTCTGTCTGTCTGTCTGTCTGCCTGTCTGGTCTGTCTGTCTGTCTGTCTGTCTGTCTGTCTGTCTGTCTGCCTGCCTACCTGCCTGTCTGTCTGCCTGTCTGCCTGTCTGTCTGTCTGTCTGTCTGTCTGCCTGTCTGTCTGTCTGTCTTGTCTTGTCTGCCTGTATGTTTGTCTGTCTGTCTTGTCTTGTCTTGTCTTGTCTGCCTGCCTGCCTGCCTGTCTGATCTGTCTCTCTGTCTGGTCTGGTCTGTCTGTCTGTCTGTCTGTCTGTCTGCCTGCCTGTCTGTCTGCCTGTCTGTCTGTCTGTCTTGTCTGTCTGTCTGTCTGTCTGCCTGCCTGCCTGCCTGCCTGTCTGGTCTGTCTGTCTGTCAATCTGTCTTGTCGGTCGGTTTGGTCGGTCTGTCTGCCTGCCTGTCTGTCTGTCTGTCTGTCTGTCTGTCTGTCTATCTATCTATCTATCTATCTGTCTTGTCTTGTCTGTCTGGTCGGTCGGTTTGGTCTGTCTGGTCTGTCTGTCTGGTCTGTCTGTCTGTCTGCCTGTCTGTCTGTCTGTCTGTCTGTCTGTCTGTCTGTCTGTCTGTCTATCTATCTATCAATCTGTCTTGTCGGTCGGTTTGGTCTGTCTGGTCTGTCTGTCTGTCTGTCTGTCTGTCTATCTATCTATATATCTATCTATTTATCTGTCTGTCGGTCTTGTCTTGTCTGTCTGGTCGGTTTGGTCTGTCAGGTCTGTCTGTCTGTCTGTCAGTCTCTGGTGTTGTGTATTATTTGTTTACGAGGGATCTCCTGTCTATGTGTGATGATAATCATGATCCAATTTGGCCTTCATAGTTACAGGAGAACAGAATGGAGTTTGCATCTGATGTTTGAATCTGAAATCAGCGAGTGATATAGTGCATTTCTGTGTGCATGTGGCGCAGACGCTGAGAAGATGCTTCGCTGATTTGTATGGTAATACCGCCTGTTCACGCAGCAGGTTCTGCCTTCTGAAACCATCAGAAAGACAGAGAGGAAGACAAGAGAGATAAGATCAGTCGCTGTGAAAGCGCGTGGCACCATGAGTGGGCCGCAGGTCAATAATGTCCACAATGAATGTATGTGTGAATGGATGTCTGCTCACCTATATATGTGTGAGCTGAAGTATGGACTACTGTAAATCCAATCTTAGCTTCATTACAAGAGTGTTGCATGTGTGAGACGGGGAGATGAAATACATGAGTTCCCTATGGATTCCATATCTTTTTCTTTCCCTCGAGTCGGCTATTTACAAAGTATGTGTCCTAAGGGAATATCGAACATCTTCTAGCAACCAAATAAACACCTTATGGTGCCTGTCTTCCTGTCTGTCTGTCTGTCTTCCATCTGCGAGATGTGAGCCTCCCACCTCTTTTTCATCTGCAGCATTTGCTCTCCCTGTCTGTTTCCTCACACTCATCTTCTCTCTCTCTCACTCTCTCTCGAGGGCTGAGATTGAATCAGCGTCTCGACCCTCAGCACAGCACCTGCGCAGCTTCAAATGACTAACCTGATAGGAGGAGGGAAAGAATTATGTGTATAAAGCATACTACTGCGTCTTTCGTGCACAATAGTTTCATTATCTGCAATATTGTTACTTTTCCATTCAGACTTTTTCAGCTCCTGAAACAGAAACATTCAAGAGTTATGACTCATTATGTGAATCAGAGAGGGATCTGACCTGTCTCCAGTCAAAGGAAAGAACAAATCATAAATGAGAGATCTTGTCTCAACGTGTCAGTTGTTTCTCCTAGGCAGCTATGAGATTGAACTGAGAGGAAATGTAGAGTCTCTTGGTTTAAAGAACTTTCTCCTGAAAAAAAAAAACCTTAGCAATTATTATTCCCCACTGACGATCTCAATGTCTCAGATTTGCCAAAACATCAAAAAAATAAAATAATAATAATTAATGAAGTCAGAATAATTAAATATATACTATATATAATATAAACAAAACAATATAGTCCAATTATACAATAAAACAATTAAAACATGCAATTAATGAACATATTAGGATGACTTGGAAGACTGGAATAATGGTTGCTGAAAATTCAGCCTCTCATAATCACAGAAATAAACAATAATAATTAATTAATTAAATGTTGATAAAAATAATACAGTCTTATCTGTATTTTTGGTACTTTTAAACAATATTATTATTATTACTTGTATAATTACTTGTTTTTTATTACACATGTACACACAAAGGTCCACGTCTGAGGTTTATTTTGAAGCAAACTGGAGCACAAGACCATCTGTAAATGCCACCATCATAAGTACTTGGTTAAAGTTGAGTGATATAATTTGTGTTCTTAGCTAGTGTTTTTTTACAGTGACAATGGCAGTGAAAATAATTGATATTATTGCTGTGTTTGTGACAACATCATGCATGCGCTTACTTAGCCTTGGGCTTGTAGTCCTATGAGAGATACCTTGACAGTCAACAGAGCAAAGTGTTGGCAGAGTAGGACACATTACATTAGATAGGCCTCATACAAATTGGGGAAGCATGTAAAAATCACTCACGCACACCACAGGTTATCTGTCTCAGATAAACCAGAATTTTGAACAAGGTTTCTTTCATTAAAAGAATAGTTTAGCCAAAAAAAAAAAAAAGAAAGAAAATGGTTGAAAATATACTCACTAAATTTAGCATTACATCACTTGCTCACCAAAGGATCCTCTGCAGTGAATGGGTGCCATCAGAATAAAAGGTCCAATTTACAAGATGTTAATTGATGGACAGTAGTCATGATGTAATATTAAATTTGTTTCAGTTACATGTTCATTTCAGGGTGAACTATTCCTTTAACCATCATCTCTCTCTGACTTTATTCATTGTCTGCATTCATATTTCCTGTTTCCTCCTTCCCCTCGTCATCTCCATCTCTCCCTCGGCCCGTAGTGACCCTGTTTCCCTCACTCTCCAACAGAAGGTGGTGGTGCCTCTCCAGAGACAAACCCAGAAAAAATGAATGGAAATGGGACAACGGCTGAATACATTTGCCAAAACTGAAAGAGGGAGAATGAGATGAAAAGATACATAGATGGATTGGACTCATCTTATTTTACCTGAATGAAACGTGTGTATGTGTGTTTGTGTGTGTGTGTGTGTGTGTAGCCTCTCGTTCGTACACCAGACTTTGCCACTGACGCATCATAATTATGACAAGCTCTCTGCTGTACATCATACTGTACGTGGATCGACACACACACACTGATTTATCTGGTGTCCCCCTGCAGGCATCACCACATTCATCAGCGCAGGATTAGAGAGGCATCAGGCTGAGGGACCGATCAATACTGAAACATATAAATAATCACTAACAACTGACCCGAGATCAGTGGCTGAGGCAACAAGTTGCGGCTGCAGCACTTCACTCCGACAGCAGATGGAGAACAAGAACTGCCCACTGTAAAAACACCACACAAAAAAACGTTACTACAGATCAAACACATGCTCATAACACAAAAGCAAACATTAACACTGCTATTGCTGCTTTTCAAACTAACTCTTTCACGAGTTAGCACATAACAGCTGGCAGAGGGCACAGATGTGTGTGTGTGTAAGAAAGACAGATGAAATAGACTCCACAGCTGCTTTTCATTGTGGAGTATGGAATATGAGAAAGTTGAGCGGCGTTTTTATGAAGCAAAAGCACGCAGAGTAGGATGCGCACGGTCCTCGCACACACTTACTGGCTGGAGGGCACATGCACAAAAATACAAACACACATACTGTAGTGTTCGGTCCTGAAACCGAAAGCTCTGAGATTCAAACCTAATGGAAACCATATTGCCGGAGAAAGCAAGTGTGTTTTCCATGTGCATTAGTATGTGACTGATGGCTTTTGCATTCTGGTGAACATAGACTTCCATATTCTGTTAATTAAACAGACTCATTTAGTGGGTCTGTATGAATTAATATCTACACACACACACAGAGTTGTATGGAATAATATTAGCACTCTAGTGCCGTGATGCTCACAACTGTAATTAGTTGAGCACACTCAGCTAACTGAACAAACTCACTCGCTCTCTCCATCCACAAATTTGGAGAAACTAGAAGAACGCTATTTCCAGGTACATATCTGCATAATTAAACCTGTCACAAATGCATTCAATTTAAGGCCTGGAATTAGATTTGAAAGGACACCTTAATTATTTCTGCCTAAAATGTAAAAAGTGACATTGGGAAATTGCGCTTTTCAAAGCTTGATGAAGCTATTTTTGGATAAACTGCACAGACATTTGCAGGAAACAGTACTTTACCAAGCACTAAAACACTCACACGCTGGTTTCTATGATGGAGACTTTACATCTGTTTTTATATTCAGCCAACAAACCTAAAAATATCTATAACATGAACCACTGTGCATTTTACATCTAGTCACTATTATTACTATGTTTTGCTTAATGTAGGCAATTTCGGATTTTAATATCCTTGAGAAAATTAGTCAACACAATGTATAGGCAACACTTGCCCAACTCCCATAAATACACTTAAAAAAAAGGAATCACTGAGAAATTGATATACAGATATACAGATGCATCTCAATAAATTAGAATGTCATGGACAAGTTCATTTATTTCAGTAATTCAACTCAAATTGTATGAAACTTGTGTATTAAATAAATTTAGTGCACACAGAATGAAGTAGTTTAAGTCTTTGGTTCTTTTAATTTTGTTGATTTGGGCTCACATTTAACAAAAACCCACCAATTCACCATCTCAACAAATTAGAATATGGTGACATGCCAATCAGCTAATCAACTCAAATCACACAAAAAAATATATAATTTTCTTGTAAAACATTACTTTGCTATCTATAGTGAATTCTTAAATAATAAAACAGTATTGCTTGTATATGATCATATTTTTGAGAACATCACCAAAAGCAGTTGTTGTGGTTTCTGGAAGCATTTTAGAAGCACATTTTTCCCTAACTACAAACATGCATACTTGCACATACACAAAGAGCCAAATCATAAATACAGCAATGAAAAACACATCACATTCATCATTGTATCTCATACTTCTCTTAAATGATGTGTTACACACCCACAGACACATGGTCTGTTAACGCTACGCTGGTTTATGTGTTGGATGGTGGACAAACTCCACGACAGAGCACTTTAAGAACAAAGAAGAAAATCTCTTTCTCTTTCCACTACAGTGAACAGTTTGTGTGCATGTGTTTTCACAATCTTCTCACAATCTGCACACTGAAAAAAACACTATCTTTGTTGCCTAGTACGCTGATAAAAATGATTCTGTGGTGAAGTAAATATACGGAAAAACATGTAATTTCCACATTAAATTATTTAGTTAAAGCAAGAATTTAAAGAAAAGAGTAAATTCTTTATTAGTACTCATTTCAAGCTTGTAGAAATTAAAGTTTAAACTTATAATTAATAAGGTTGAATTTTTTGCTGTTTTTACACAGTATTTTGGTTGCTTTTGTTGTTAGGTTTAGTAACTTGCTGTTTTGGGTGATTGGGTCATTTTTGGGGGGAGAACCATCATATATATTTTGGATTCTGTCTTCAACCACTTCAACCGATTTTAGTATCATTGAGACAGTATTATAGTTTTTAATAATATTTTAATTTTTAATTTTCTATTTTGAAGTTAGTTTTTAATAATTTTGTGGTGTGTATTTGTCATTTTTAGTAGTTTAACATATTTTTGTTTTACATATGTTTTATACAAACATATTTATTTTAAATGTTTTTATGGTTTTAATTTCAATTTTAGTTCTTCAGCAGTCACGTGTAATTTTTGCACCACTAATGGTCCCAAAATTGTCACAAAGTGTGAGATTTGGAACAGGGACTAAAACAGAATTGCAAAAATATATATATATATTTTCAAATAAGTTACCCAAATACTCCCTATTTACCATTTGATATTTGATGTGCTCTATGCATTTTGATCATTGTTTAGATATAAATAACAGTCTAAATTATATCTGTTCATCATTAAAAGCAGTCAGATCTCTTCACAAGACTTGGTTTTACAATGCCTTTATGAGATTTTGGGATTTTTGCTTACCTGGTTTTTAAATGGAGGGACAGAAACCGCTCAGGTTTCATTAAATTACATTTTTCTTAGGAAGATTAATCAAAGTCTCACAGGTTTGGAATGACTACTATATCCATTTAAGCTGTGCTAGGAGAACACATTTCCTTTAAGTATAAAAACCTCAGACAATAATTATTGTATTACTCATTTTTACAGTAATGCTGTGTGTTTAGCTGCAATAGCAATATTTTAAAATACTGTATGAGTAAAACACACATACTGTGAACGCCTTTTGTGTAATGCTTTTTCCTGCTCATGTGATTTTCACATCATATATTGTTTCCATATGGACATAACACTCAATTAAACTACAGAGCAGAACAGAGTTTACCTAGAGAGAAAAGGAGAAAAAGACATTATACCTGCTCAAATGCACAAAAACAGCCTTAGATCAGTCTTATTCTATAAAAGAACTAAGCATAGTTTACAGAGAAAACTCTACCTCCCCTTACACACAGCTGCAGGACAGAGAGAGACAGGGATGTTCATGTGTGTGTATTGTAGACTCATATTAGCGCAATATTGTTCCAAATGTCAGGGATAAGACACCAGCCCCACAGAGACTGCAGGAGCTGTCAGCACACACGCCTCTCCTCTCTTTTCCTGTCCCACTCAATCATTCCATCTTTCTTTCCCTCCTTTCCTGGATTTTCAACCCATAACGCACAATCTCTCGCTTTATCGCTAGCTCTCTCAGTCACTCAAACACCTCATCCCTTCATTTTACAGAGGTGAGGATATTTTAAAGGCCACAGATTGTGTGGTGGTATATGGCCAATAAGGTCTTATGGGAGATTAGAGCTCATGTCAGATATTGCTTTTTCCTCCTGTCATAATGAATCCCGACAAGTTTCAAGAGAATTACATGTAGAATTCACACACAAACTCCTAAATGGTGAACCAACATACACATACTGCTTGAATTTTTAATTTTTTTACCCTTCACAGAATTTAGTTGGATGATTTGAACTTCCTGCAGTCATGTCTGAACTGCAACAGGTGGACCAGGACCACCAATGGTGCCCCCTTCTAAAAAACACACGTACACACACACACACAACAAAAGCACCCATAAAAGAACAAGAAGACTGATGTGAAGCTAATGATGACCCAAAAGTCACATAAACACACGCTCGCACTCAAAAGTAGCTTTTATTAATGTGACCGCAATGACACTTTGAGAATTTATGTCTTCTATCTACCGCTTAGCAGCTCACACAAATGCACACATGCAACGACAAATAAATGCACACATGTGTGGAGCATGTGTAACGGTGGTTTAAATTAAGACAGTTGTAAATCTCGTTTCGGTTAATTAGACAGAAATGAAGGTTTAAGATAAATGTTGCCATGTGCTCTACATCACAGTGTGTGAAATGTGGTGGTCCGGCTTCCTGTTTTAAAAGAGCCGCATATGAGGGTGTGTGTGCGTCTAACAAGGAGGTGTGGCATCAAGGGTACGGCCGCAAAGGCTGGTAAATGACGCCATCCAGATAGAAATACCCACAGAAAGCCACTCAGCATTGGTGACAGGATCACGCTGCAGCATGTCTCCTCACAGGAATTTAACAGCAGATTTTTTTAAAGGGATATAAAATGAAGTGGGAAACTCCCAGCTAGCATTTAATCTGAAGACACACATGCTCACAAATGTTTGAGCTGTGGGATCGGAGTCAAAGGACCCGTTGTTGATTCATAGACTGGGCCGAGAGTGGTTTTTGCGTGTCCTAGGGCTGGTGGGCTGCCTGGATATTAACTTTAGACTCAATCCTACAGAGGCTTAACCCCTAAACCCCAACTAACCAAACCTTCCTTTAACCTCAACAAACCTCCCCCATGACCTTATGCCATCGGTTTCTCTTACAATGACCTCTGACCTCACTCTCCGCCTTCTCCCTGTGCACACACACATCCCCATCCACATGTTTCTCTCTTCTCTACAACAAGATTCCAAATTGGGATCCCATCTGAAAAAACAGGCCGCTCAGATAAGCACATCGGCCCTGAATGATGCCGTTACGTTGATTCAGCGTTGATATAGCCTCGATATAATACAGTAGATAGCCAGGTGCCTGCAGTGCAGAGATACCGTAACAATTGCAGACTGGACAAATGTTTCCTTAAATGTAAGGCATCAAGCTGGAATCTTGCTGGTCTAAACGTTTTTTTTTTTTTTAAACCAGATAAAAGAAGCTAAGCTAGAAAAGTGGGTTGCTTTTAAAAGCGGCGAGTGCATCAGTGTGGCACAATGATAAAGTGTGTGCGAGTTTGCGTATGCATGTGTAGAAAGGGAAGAAAAAAAAGGAAAAAGGGACTTAATGACAGCAATCACTGTAAAGAAGGTGCGAATTGGAACTGGCAGCAAGATCAAATCAAAACTCCACAGGAGAGAAGAAACGAGAGAGAGAGAGAGAAAGAGAGAGCTATGTACTGTTCCTAAGAAAGGGACAGAAGGGCAGAGAACAAAGAGAGAAGAAAAGACAGGAAACCAGTGAATGAATCATGAGGAACAAACAGACTTTAAGAGGACAAAAATAAAAAAAAATAAAAAAGTCAGTGAGACTTTTAGAGGAAGAGAAAAATTAAGAGGAAGAGCTAAATTTATGTTTGAAAGGGAGTGCATCATGTCTTTTTTAAACTACATTTGAAAATCATTCACAGATCATTCACTGATCTTTTTTTTTTTTACAACACTGGTTGACTAAATAAATACCAATATACCCGGCTGAATATGTCAATATGCCCTTGTAAATGATGAAGAAGAGTTATTAGTGGACAAATGCTCATTAATAATATTTCTACAAAGCCATTCGAATAGCTGCACACAAGGGAATGGTTTTATTAGCTGAAAATCATACCCTCGTGAACCGTATACCAAAATATGACATCAGTGATGACAAACACTTCCGGTTCTCATGTGTGACGTATTGAATTTGAGAGCTGCAGCAGAGGGGAACAATTTAAGTGAAAAAAGTCATACAGATCTGGGACGAGGGGGCGTAAATGAAAACAGAGGATTTCTTTTTGGGTGAATCATTCCTTGAAATAAGTAAAAAAAAAACTTAACAGAGAAGAAGAGAGAGTCCAAGAGGAGAGTGAAGGAAAGAGAGCGAACGGGTAGGGAGGTTAAAGCCAAAGTCAATTGAACAACTAATGTGAATCGATCAGTTTCCTCTGCCATGCTCTTAGGGGAGGGGATGACATTTTACTGGCATATTTTATTATTGAGAGGAGAAAGAGCAGCTCCTTCTGAACTACTGCACTCACACCACACTGACAGCTGGGCTTTCCTGCAGGAAAAAAGACGAAACTGGGTGTGTTTGTCAACGTGTGTGTGTGTGTGTGTGTGGATATTAGAATTATTTATTACTACTGAGTGAAATCTGGTAGCCCTCAGAGCCAGCCTAGAGTGAAGACGAGAGGAGAGAGGAATGATGGGGGGGGTGAGAATAGAGCTCAATTAAAAATTAAAGCCCTTTAAAACGAGATCCACCCTGCTGCCAGGGGCATCGCTCCCAGAGGACGACTGTGAGTGTGTGTGTGTGTGTGTGTGTGTGTGTGTGTGTGTGTGTGTGTGTGTGTGTGTGTGTGAGAGAGAGAGAGAGAGAGAGAGAAAGAGAGAGAGAGAGAGCAACTGTCACACAGAGGAAGAGCAAAATCTTTTCTTTAGTTCTTCCTTATATAATTTTCTCCTCCAATGGATAGTCAATAAAAGCTGTACTTACAGTATGGAGGCTCAAACCAGCAAAACTCTGTGTGTGTCTGTGTGTGTATTAATGTGAAAGAGCGGATATTTGAAAGAGATACAGAAAAGAGAGAGAGAAACTAAAAGATGGCAAAGAGGAGACAAAGACAGAAGAAAATGGGAGAAATATTTTTAATGCACGCATGTTCAAGGATGAATGCTTCAAAGACAACACAGATAATAATCCCTCACACACACTCTCACAGGTGCTTGCACACACACACACACACACACACAAAGAATGAGAGAAGACATACGTACACAAACACACCACTCACTCTCTGTCGTGTGTGATCAAGTGAGAAATTAAATTTTTCTGATGAAAAACTTGTCATCCCTTCCCCTCCTTCCCCCTTTTAATTTATTTACTTGTTTATCAAACGTTTGTTTCTCTGGCACAGAAAAATGAGAGCCACATAGCTGTGTGGACCATGTCATGGAGATACTCCGATTATCAATGGGCGTTTGAGTTTAGTAAACTAGTTCAACTTTAAGACAGGTACCTATACAGTATAACAAGTCTACGAACAGTAAACAGCTACATAGAGTGTAGATGTATTCAAACAAAATTTTACTTGATTTGATTGTCTAATTAATTATCTCTTTTAATGGGGAAACATCAAATTCTCCAAAACGGTTCACCAAATTTACAATTACATTTCATTTTTGAAATCACCAATGAGTCCCGACAACAACTGCCTCATAAATGTTGTTTACTATGCTCAAATAGTGTTAAAAAGGCATATTTCCAGGATATATATATATATATATATATATATATATATATATATATATATATATATATATATATATATATAATCTAAATGACAAAAGCAGATAACAAAATTACTAAAGCTAAAATTTTAATGAAAACTGAAATTATACAAATAAAAGCTAATTTAAAATATGAACAAATACTGCTTTATTACAAATAATACTAAAATAACTGGTTTTAATTAGGGAAGCACCAATACAGAAAGCATGACTGTTAATTATTTTTAATTTGTAGCCTAATTTTAATAATTATGTCACGTTGGTTTGGCATTTGTTTGTGTTCTTTTATTCTGTAATTCATGCTCCCAGTTCTTCTTCCTGTTTGTCACTGGAAGACAAGTCTGCAACCTTTAGCCAAAAAAGCCTAACAACTAATGTTAACACTTTCGCTTTAGCAGTAACTTACGTGGGAAAGGAGACCAGAGGCCATCTTTATTTTTTTTTTATTTTTTTTTTATGGATGTCAACGGAGGATAGGCTTCACTATGCTGAATAAACAGATTTTTAGAGGAAATGGCTTATCATTTAATGAAATAACAGCCTGTCTGCTAATCTTCATCATGTTTTACACTAAACGATGCTTTTGGATTTAACTATTTTTAGAGTAGAGTAAAAAGCTGTTTTATAAGAGAAGTCACAGACTTTTTGCGACAGGTGGGATACAGCTTACAGCGTTTCTCATTCATTCCTATGGTGTCCGTAAACGACGACTGAGTGTCGCACTACATCATTCCCTGAAATTCACTGATGTCAAGGATGTAATGTGATTGGTTATTAAAGCACACATGATCAAAGTTGGCCGTTACGCTTTCTCCTATAGTAAAGGTGCATTCACGCCATATGACAAACGCACTTGCATGTGTTACTCTGCCTCGACAACGATTTACCAATGATAAACTTTATGTCAAACAATAAAGTGTGTCCACATCACTGTAAGAGCAAGTACATTTTTGTATATTTTTTATAGGTGCAACAGACCTTGGATTCACTATATGCACACCAGTGAACTAATCTTATAGATATACTGCCCACTATTAGAGACTAATTAACACTCATTAAGTCATTAAAACTGACCAACATTAAAATGTAAACCAACATTAATGTACCAACATTAAAAGCCCCAATCTAAAGTACTGTATAATTGCATCAAGTGATATTATGTTAAAATGGAAAACAGCTTTTAATTTAAAAAAAAGGCACATTTTTATTTTCTCACAAATGTAGATTTACTTTGAACACTGAAATAGACTAATTATTGATGCATGTGTCTTTAAAAAAAGGCAAATGGAAAATACAGCATTCAGAAACTTACCATTTTGTACCATGGTACAAAAATACCATGTGTCAACATTTATATTAATTTGTGTTAAACAACAAGTAGGCCAACTTAAATTAAAATATATGTGCATGTATATATTTGGCTATACTTAAGATTAGTTATTGGCTTTGTTTATTCAAAATTGTAATAAAAAGTTGGTCGAATTAAGGTACCTCATGTACCAAAAACATTTAATGTAAAAAAAAATCTGAAAGTACCAATAATATCCAAAAATGCAATTTAAATCGAAAGTAAGATCTACAATGTCCAAAAACGCAGCTATGATGATGCAAATGCACCTATGATGATCAAAACAGTATTTGAACCAAATGCTGCCAAGAGTGCTAAGTTTTTGAAGCAGAGCCCAAGTGTGCATTAAGTGGTTCAGTTACCCCTTTCAGCAATCTTGCCTGGCAGCAGTGCACAAAGTGTTACTCGTTGTCTCAGCAGATTAAAACCGTCTCACTGCACATCTTCCTTTACCCCCCTCTCCTTCAACAAATGCACACACTCAGATGAACATATGCAAGGATCCCTGGAAAGATGTAGATCTTGTGCACTTGTGAATGTGTTCTACTCTCATTTCATTCCATAAGACATTGTTAACCGGGTAACAGACACCACACAATTTAACTTTGTCCTTAAACATGAAGAGCATGTTTGTGTGTGAGTGTGTGTGTGGTTAGAGAGTCCCATACCAGCAGGGATTGTAGGTGGGAGGATGACTTAGGTGAGACCCAAGAAACCGAACCGCCAACTGCTCCCCCTGCCCACTGCCCCAAATGTGTGTGTGTGTGCACTTGGATGGGTTAAATGCAGAGCACAAATTCTGAGTAAGGAACACCATTACTGGCTACACGTCATGTCTTTCATATATACTGTGTTAATATATCTACAGTAATATGCCCACACTCTCTCTCTCTCACACACACACACATACACACACACACACAAACTCACACACAGACCTACATGCTATAACATACTACTGAATACTTATGTACTGTACACTGTCTGAGAATAACAGTGTGTGATATTATTATATATTTATTTAATTATTCTAGCTGACATTGTTTTCGTAATGAGATTATTATATTAGATAAAAAAGGCATTTTGATAAATTGCTTATGGAAAGTTGAATAAAGGGTATAAAAGAATAAAGATTCAAATAAAAGAATAAAAAGTACACTGTGGGTGCTAGTTGACCAGAATTGAAAATTGGACCAAATTTACCAACAGTTAAATATCTGGCTTTGTGACACTAGTCCCAGAGAAGCATGAAGTGCCAGTTCTAAACAGAGCTGTTCTTTATATCTCTTTATTTCTGTCTTCTTGCTTTAAATAAACATCATGTGTCTCTGAATACACTTAAAGCCATGACATGCTTTCCAGAGTTCTGTTGCGTCTTCCTGCCTTTCATTCAATCCGTCTAGCAATTATTCCATCATTCAGTCTATCCTGCCAGACACGCGTCCGTCTGGTATTCCCACGCCCACGTTCTCCCAGCATGCATCAGGCTCTGTTGCAGTGGGTGACTCTGTGCAAACATATGCCCCCTGCACAGCGCCACACTTCTGTCTGCATTCTGCCTCTCTGTAAACAGTGGGCGAATGGAGGCAGGGTCTCAGTTTTTGACAGATAGCTCTGTAGGTTGTGGTCAAGCCCAGACATGTTAAAGACCGGCTGGGCATCAATTGAGCTCGTTGACATGCTGATTGGTGGAATGTTGTCATTAAGTGGCAGTATATATGTGTGTAGGTGGATGGCTCCATGTTCGACATGATGCTCCTGTTTAGATTGGACAAGCCTAACGCCCACAACATCCATGCCTGTCATTCTCCGCTCCCACTCCGGCCACAAGGCCTCACAGACAGGAAAAATCCCCTTTTGCGCCCCCTGTCAGCCTATAGATCAAGACTGATTGACGTCTTGTTTAAATGAGTTATAGAGCAGTCTCGCAGCATTGATCAGCCGATGTAAAAAACACTAATCAATAGCTAGTCATGGTGAAGAGGAGGATGAGGGCTTTTTTACCCCCAGATTTACCAGTTCTCTAAGGTCACTCTGGAGTCATAACAACTACTTAAACCATCAATCACATATTGATCGCTTGTTAAAAGCCTACAGCCAACATCACCCATCATCTTTCTCTGCCCAGATCCCAGCTAGTCAGTCTAGGGTCTAATGGACATACACATGATATACGTCAGCCACAAACAGATTTATCAGCCAATCAGTGACCTGTCTATGCTTTACATAAGCCAATCTAAATTATTTATCAAGCCATTATCAAGCTGTAGTTATGCATAAGATGACATACTGATGTCACATGCGTGTATGTCAGACTGGTCACTAGTGGGGTGACTATAATTGCACAGAAATTTCAGTATTTCATTTGTTTTATTTGGATTGCTTATTTGGATTATTTTTCAATTATTAATTTGAATTGAATTTTTTTTAGATGTAATTATTAGATTTTCATCAATTTATGAACCCAGCGCTTAGGTCAAAATGCAGTCCAAACGAATCAAAAAGTATTCAGATTATATCACTTAAAATGTGAACAGCAATTGATTGTTACTAACTTCGTTTAATTTGTATTCATATAAATATCTGTATGTAATGAAAACATTTGTAGACAGTAAGTGATGTTGTTTAAAAATCTATTCGATCACAAAACAATGTGTGTGTGTATCTTAAACTACAGAACATGTTGTTATATGAATAATAAATTACAATTATTGAACCTTGTAGATAAAAAAATACACAAAACCGGCTTTACTTTGAGACAGACATGACAGAAAGTAATAAGTAGCCATTTAAGCGAATCAGTGATTGATTTGGTAATGAAGCTGATTCAAACCGGTAGTTCATTAACGATTCATTAAAATAACCATTTAATGAAAATCATTTGCTTGTAAACCAGACTACTCTAATCATGGTGTGTATTTGCATGCATCACACGTAAACAACTGTAGAAAGGCATTTCTTGGTATTATTTTCAGTGCACATTTTTTCCTGTCACCACATTCAGTTGCAGACTGCAAACACATCTGTGGTTTTGGTGTGGAGCTGTTGATTCTTCAGCTGTGGCGATCAAAGCAGTACAGTGATGTATGACCATTGTTTATCTTCATGGCGATGGTCCAAATCCTTTGAATATACATATAATCAATGGTATTGAATATTTGCAGCTGAATATTGTAGCGCTGATGAAAATACCCAGACTAATCTGTGTTAAATGGAACGAAGGAACTAATTAGGAATGTGCACATAGATTGTCTACATCATTTTCATGATCACACTTCATCAGTCTATTTACAACAGTTATATTCAGAAAATAAGGTGTGAGAGGCAAATCATCCCATTACAGTCTTTTTTTTTCCCCTGCTAACCATGCTCCTTATCTTCTAGGGTTAAAAACAGAGCGTGATTTTTTCTTTCTCAAATGCATGACATGCAGTGAGAGGAATTGACATCTTAACACAATAAAGAGCAAAATAAACAGAATAACCCTCATCGTTATAATTATCCCTGAGGCTCAACTATGAATTATTCATTAGTAGTTAATTAAATGCATGTGTGAGGCATGCAGTGACAGTACGTCACAGGGACGTAACATTGATATGTGACATTAAGGAAATAAATCTTTGTTTATTGCAATCACACCCAGCAGTCAGCTCCTCGTAGGAAGGGAAATCTGAATTATTATCTTTGTTCAGAATTGTATTCTCATACAATAGAGCAGGATATTTATGACTTCTGAGTTTCTTTGCAGAATAAGCCAAGCTATTCGGGTCTTGGTTGCTAATATTATGGACAAAATGTGATCTATTACAACCAGACAAAAGGTCACATGGGCCTCTTTTCGTGGCTCAATGCTTTGGTTTAGTCTTCATCACATACAGTATATATGACATAACGTCACCTCACCCAGTCCACAGTGTCCAATTCCATAACTCAGAAATATTACTATTAGTCACTACTTTTATATTGTCATTATTAAAAGAGAATGTATGTGAAAAGAGAGTCTATTACGTTCTGACGTGTGCATGTGTGCGTGTGTCCAAGACCACTAATATCGCAGTCTGGTCTGTACTGTAATAACATTACACTCCATTCACTTTATTACACATTACAGGGATTGTGGTCGGATTCATTTTGCCCTAATGGCTCTTGGTGGGTTTACTAATCAGTCTCTAGGGAAGATTTTGTCTCCAGACTACTCTGATCCTCTAGTATCTGCATGCACACACACACACACACTCAGCCCGGTAAACAGGATAGATAACACTACACTCATGCAGCATGGGTACAAATCATGCCATCAACAACATCAAGAATCTTGCATCAGACCAGCTGAAGCATTTAAAACTCTCCTGTGGTGTTTCAGGCTGCTTTCAAAATACAAGCTGAATTCTTTTGAGGAATAAAAAAAAATAGATCCACATTTAGCAAAATGTGCAATATGCACTTTAGCACAGGGTTGTTCAAAACTAAAAATTGTAGAATTAGCTTCCTTTCAATTCAAGAGTGTGAATGAGAACTGAATTTTGATTTGGACAGGAATTTAAATCAGAATGAAAGCAAGATGAAATTACTGAATTGCAATACAAAGAAATTCAAAAGATGCAATGCATTCTGGGAAATGAAATGTTCTTTTACTTCTATCAATCAAAGCAGTTCTTAACCAGAGAGCAGAGGCAGTCTGGGGGTGAGGCCTCAAGATTATTTACAATTATTTAAAATATGAAAAAAAAAAAACATTAATGCAGCAATCTGTTCCAAAAACTGTGCATTTCATGCCAGACACTGCCGGTGAGTCTGAAATGGTTTAGTTTGCTTTCAGCACTCCTTCACACCTTCCACAGTAACCACATCGCATACTTTTATCAAGCACACATGTGTCGTTAATGAACGTGAAGGTGTTAGATGATAGTTGCAGCTCAGAGAAAAATTAAAAAAGGATGTGGCAGTCAAATCTCTCTTACATTTACCTCAAGCACCTACATAAAATGTTTGCTAGAACAAATCAAGTCTCCACATGAGCACAAATGTATCTTGCCATGAACAATTGAAGACACAAACACATAGAGGGCAACAAGCTCAAGGTTGAGCACCCTGGGGGCTCTTGGGTGGATTTGAAACTCAAGACGGCTAATGTTCTTGGCACTAAATCTTCATTACTGATTCCACCAACACACCATCACCGCCCTCGTTCCAGCTGGGTCTCCCGTACCGACAGACTGGCAGACTTTAAGATGCCCAGGTGGCACAGGAAGCCCTGGAACTACGCCTAGACGAGTGGACACATGCAAATACACACATTAACAACGCAGTGAATATAATACATTTTGCACACAAACACAGACGAAAGTGTCACTCCACCTTTGCGCAATTAGCGCGGCACACATTGCTCGAGGCACGGGAGGAAATGAGTTTTTTGCTAGGCGTGGGGAAGATGGGGGAAAGGAGGGAGGGATGAAGAAAGAGAGAGAAGGGGAGCAGGGTTCAGGAGGATTAGGTAGGCGGTGGGATTTTGCTTGGAGGAGGAAATATAATGCATGGTATGGGAGCATGTACTCAGTAAGGTAATCACCTGGCACCCATATATATATATGTGCACATTTATTTATTTATTTATTTTTAAACTCTGGTTCCCACCGCTCTCCTCACATGTACCTGTCTCCATCTAGTGCTCGTGCTACCCAGCCCTCACGTCGCACCTCTCGCACTGTCACGCCTAATTGCAGGGAAAAGCGGGATGGTGACAAAGCAAAATGCATTGTAAAAGTGAGCTGTGCTTAAACAGGCTAATTAACTACTGTCAGCCGCCTTTTCCACATGCGCCAAAAAGCAGTGGGTTTAATGGGATTTAATTAAAATTTATCAAAAGGCAGTTCATTAAAAACACTCTTGTTTCCACATTATGAATCATACAAATTTCTACAAATAAATGTGTCACGGGAAGGACGTACAGTTATTTATGAACTCTAATACTGGCTCACTGCACAGAGGAACTCCAAATCCGAGGTTGTGAGATTCTAGGTTAGGACTACAACTGTCAGACTATCAGACACATCTGCCCTTGCCGGTAAATGATCTTCTGGGATAGGAGAATACATATGAGGTCTTACACACACTATCTCTGCCACTCAGATGTTCAATCCCAAATCTTGCGGAAGTCAGAACATGCTTTAAAGCCACTTTTGAAGGAACAGATCATGCTTATTTCTGCCGTTATTTACGTACCCTCATGTTCAGGCCGCTTTAGATCCCATAGAGTAGATGTCTGCAATGCCTGACCAAAAAAAAAAAAACACAAGGTGTATAAAAACATATCATTTGCGTTGCTTATTTTATATTTGGAAAGTTTACCCAGAAATCATGTCATTTACTCACCCTCTAGTTAACCTTGATGAGTTTCTTTCTTCTGTTGAAGGTAAAAATATATTTTGAAGAATGTCTATTTTCTAGGTTTTTTAATCAGGCAGTGAATAGAGAATGCATTAAAGTGAACTATTTTTAATATACCAAAAAATTTGCATTTTGCATTCCCATTTCCCACACTAATTTAGGACCATTTTGAAAAGATTTAAAATTGTAAGATGCAAGTCTACACGAATATGCACACTAAATTAAGGGGGAAACCCATTCTGTAGACATAAGTGAGAAGAAGCTGAGACATGTTTGGCACATGTTACTCACCAGTTAATTTCATATTCTTCTGAAATGAGGAAATGTCGGTGGGCCTTGCGCAGAGGACCCTGGTGTTCGGCTTACTTTGGCAGTCTTAGGGTGTGCAGCCTGAGGCTTTGGAGGCCCCTGGCAAATTGAGGTCCTGGGGCATTGGGCCTACTGGCTCTATCCATAATCCAGCCTTGCACATGTTGTTTCAAATCTGTATGACTTTCTATCTGCAATGGAACACAAAAGGAGATGTTTTAAAGAATGTTTTTTTTTTTTTTTCCAAACACTGAAAGCATTTTGTGAACATGATCTGGCAAGCTTTAAAAAGGGCCAAAAATGCTATAAAGGTAGTTCATACATATTGTACAATCATTGTTTGTTTTTGATATAATTAAAAGAGAAGTGTTGCAAAAGAAAAATCACACCAAATCGTAGTTACTGTTAAAGGTACACCATGTAACTTTCACCGCTCTAGAGGTTAATAAAAAAGAGCATGTGTCTTTAGCTGGAACAACTTCTCTCTGTTTATGAACATGATGAATCACACAGGTCTCAGCCACTCCATAGTGGTTGGCATCCCACTCAGTCTAAAATAGAAGATAAACGCTTATTATAGGTGTACTGCAGGATTTGTGATGTACTCGCTCATTATATCATGTATTTTGTACATAAAAAAAGTTACACAGTGTACCTCTAACTAAAATGAAACCTATTATAAAGTGTTCTCATTAACTGAAGTACAAGGTATGGAGGCTATTCTGTAGTGTGAAGGTGCTAAATTAAATTAGCTAAAGTACTAACAATGAAATAAAAATAAATCTAAATGGAAATGATATAATGACTAGAACTTAAACTAAACTTAAAATGAAAAATGGAAACATACAAATAAAAGGTAATTGAAAATATTAATCAATTATATAACAGTACACAAAAAAAAAAATTCAAACAACGGCTTGGCCAAAATGCGGTCAACTAAAAGTAAAGAAATTGTTTTTTGCGTTAACTATTCCTTTACATGCTTCTGGGTTGTCCCACAACACATTTCAGCAACCATCTAATTACTTTAACACAGAACTCTTGTAGAATTTGAAAAACACTTCTACCCACTCCTTAACAAAACATAAATATGCCAATGAAGCGAAAGCAACTGAGTTTGAGTCAGTAATGACCGACTTAATGAAAAATATTGGCTGGAGAAGAGAAAGGAAAGTCATTAGTGTTTTTCAAAAGAGAGAATGGAGGGAGGGCCTGACATTTGACAGTCTCCTCTCTGTCTTACTCTCGCCTTCTGTCCTGTTGTGTCCTGATGGCAGATGGATACTGCATGACAAGAAGGTTATGAGGTCACAACCACACAGGGCGACACGTGTGTGTGTGTGTGTGCGTGCATGTGTGTGTGTGTTCCCTGCCAATCTAGTACATGGATGAATGTGAGCATTACATGTGTCACCAGACGGGTGACAGCACGGCATTCATTAATAAAAACAAAAAGAGTTTAGCTCCAGCAGTGCAGAAGAGGGGCTCGAAAAGGGGTGCAGGGAAAAAAGGGAGGGATATGTTTCACAGACAGGCTTGAGTGTTCAATACTGACACGGTTGTGAGCTTTCTCTATCACTCTCTCTCTCTCTCCTTTTCTTGCACCCTGACAGAGCCAACAAAGAGCTCACACTCCAGTCTATGCTGAGGTAAGCCAGATCATAATGAAGCTGAGGTCTCAAAGGGGATTCCCTTGTGTGGCAGCACAACTCAGTGTGTGTGTGAGTTTGTGTGTGTGTAGCTACACACGATGAAAGTATGTACCCCTGAATATTATGTCTCCAGAAGTGCGTTCAAACATCTTGGAGTGTTTAGTAGCAATCCAAGCTCTCTCCCTCCGTCTCCCATCTGTCTGTTCACTGCTGAAATGAACAGGTTTTCTTATTAGGCTGCTTTACTTACAAGTCTACATACTGTAGGTCAATGAGGCTATACTAGCCCAAGTTAGATCAGCACTTAAACCAGAATGGAAGTGATAGGTCACCCAAAAAAGATTAATTTGTTGCTGTTTATTTACTGTCTATACAATGAAAACCAAATGGCTGTACAATCGATTGAATTTTTATTTTTTTTATAATAATTACACAATGTATACAATTTACATCAATACATGCACTGCATGTTTTATATTGTGATGCACAGCAAAACTGAATAAAAACTGCTTATAAACAGTTTGTTGTCCAAAAAAAGCTTGAAAGTTTAATGTTTGAAAATTAATAAAGACAGGACTTAAATTAATATACAGGACTGCAGCCCAGTTTAGTATTACAGCTATATATAACAGAGAGGCTGATACATTATTCTGTTCCGGGACCCTGCACAGCCCCAAACCACTGCAGACTGAAAAGCTGAAAAAGAACAAATTAGGAGTGGAAGGAGGTGTACAGGGGGATGTAGTTATGATTGGGAAAGAAAAAATGTGCGATCAGTTATTTTTGGACATGCATCATTTTCCCTGCAAAGGAGCCTGGCAGCTGCTGCGTGAGCAGGAAGGAGGTGCTGGGGCAGATGGGGGTCGGGGAGGAGCCGAGGAGAGTTTGGGTGAGCTTTTGCTGGTGGACGAGAGACCCTCCTTCAAGCATTGTTTGGAGAGAGAGAGAGAGAGAGGGAGAGAGAGAGGAGGAGGGGATGGAGTGACTGAAATCACAAATGAAAAGGAAAGGAGGGGGTGTTACACAGAGACCACCTGTTTTAAAACACACATTTTGAACTGATAAATGAAATAAAAACATTTCCCAAAAATGATTTATAATTAGTGAGGATTTCTAATTATTAGTGATCTTGGGGATTTGAACAAATCCGTAACTATAAGTATTCAACTCTAGCGTGTGATTCGTCCATTTGTGCTACAGACATGACTACATGTGCTATGTTGAGGAGAGGTGTGCAATCTAATGATTTTCACCTGGAAGAGAATAAAACAAGCAAAAACATCCCACAGACTTATACCACAAGAAGGATGTGAGTCATATCTGGAGGCTAAATTACATAAGGTAATTTATGCCTGTTCTGACCCACCTCAGATTCTAGTATAACTGTTTACGGTGTACAAACTGCTGTGTAAAATGCATTTACTGTAAAGCCACCTCTGAGCAGCATTAAACTGTCTGTGCCACCTTTGCATTTGGCAATAAGGCCTTAGGTATGGGCTCCTTTTGACCAAAAAATAATTACCTCTAGAAGTGCCCTAACAAGCACACAGGAACGTACTGGCAACCACCCAGAACCAACCAGTGTTTGGTTTCATCTATCTGATCAAAAATTCCTGTGATGGCAGAGCTGAATTTACAACAGCCATCACTCCAGAATACATTCTTTAGTGTCCTATGATCATTCAGAAATTATTCTAAAATGTTGATTTTGTGCTCTAGAATTTCTTATTATTATCAATGTTGAAAGGAGTTCTGCAGCTTAATACTTTTGTGCAGACTGTGATTTGATGAACAAAGTTTAAAAATACAGTATTTATTTGAAATGTGTTGCATTATAAATGTCAAGCCCAAACTTTTGAAGTGTACTGTAGATTTACACCAAGAAATGATCAGGATTTATTTTTACTGTCCAAAACCTACTTGGCCTTTCCAAACTTTTGGACTGCGCTTTCTGTTAATCATTGTTTTTGTGTTCATGAGGATTGAGATCAATGTGTAATCTGTTGAGGTTGGAGACCTTAAGACTGTCAGTGGCATATATGGAGGAAATTATAGGTTTAGTTTAGCCAGGATAAAGAGATTTAGGGCCTGCCCAACATGGGGCCGTCAAGTGAATCCCATCAAACATTCCCAGATGGTAGACTACACATATACATCTGCCTTCTGCCACAAAGATTGATAAAACCAAAGAGTGTGTGAAAGAGGATTGAAAAGAATATCGCTAAACTGCCCGCATGTATTTTTGAGGCAAAGTGTGACGCAACACCTTTGTCTCTCTGTGGCCTACACACACACATTCCTTCTCTGACACTGCTGATGTCATTTGCAGCAGTGAATCATTGGGCCCACAGTCCTGCTGTGTGTACTGGGCCCCTCACACACGTCTCGAACCAAACATGGGCCCATCTTTTTGCTTCACTTTGCATAGGAAGTCAAATATTTATGAGGGTGCCCAGTCAAAACAAATATTCCTTATCTCTTTTCTCCTCTTCTTTTAATTTAAACCTTTTCTCTCTTCTCTCACTGTCTCTCCATCCCCCTCACCGTTTTAGCAAGCTAGCACGACTCATTGGCCCTCTGGACACACTCTATTCTGCCACTCCATTGTCGAGCCGACAGCCTTTGTTGTATGAAGAAAAAGAGACCCCCGCCGTTCTTTCTCTCTTACACACACAAATTCCACAAGCACAGAGGTCAAAGGGTGCAGCTGCCTCAATAAAGCAATGGGAGTTTGTGTGTGTGTGTGTGCGCGCGTATTAAAAAGAGAGTAAGTGGGGGAGTAAGGGAGGTGGCAGATTCATTTTTACTTTTTTCTCTTGTCTGGGCTGAAAGAGTAAGTGAGGGAGGGGAGATGAGTGGACGCAGGGTAGCTATTCTGCTGCTGAAGGACTCTTGTCAATTGGGGAATTTTTGAGAAAACTTTTCAAATTGAATTTTGAGGCTTTGTGGGGTCCGTTATTGCCACAATGTTTGGTAGACCATAAGCGTTTGTGCATGTCCATGAGACTAACAATTTTGTCCTTTTTTCCTGTGACATCTTTTTCAATGTCAAAGAAACACCATAGAACACTTTTTCCTCTGGGACTCGAAGAAATCCCTTCAGACGAAGGTTGTATTGATTTTTGTTGTTGTTGTGCTAACTCAAGGTGTTGAAGTGTTAAAGCAAGGTAAGATTGACCTCAGGTCACTGGGCATCAAAACAGGTTGTAAAGATGAGAGATGGACGGTTGGTTTAGGAACAACATGCTGAGTGGATGCTCTAGAGATGGAAGATACATGACAATACGGTTTAGAAACAGACAAACTTTAAGTGAACATACAAACTGACAGATGTTTTACCAAGCAATTCTGTTAGCTTCACAATCCCCTTAAAACATGTAGTTTTCCACTATCACTGAACCACAGATACATCCATTATGAAAACATTGTGAAGTTAAAAAAAGAGAAAAGAAAATGTGATGCATTTCTGCAAAAATTAACAAATAAACTAATCAGTCAGTATGTCTCAAGTCTCATGCTCATCAAGGCTGTATTTTATTGATCCAAATACAGAAATAAATCATTAATATTGTAAAATATTATTGCAACTTAAAAGAAACTGCTTGATTTTAAAATATATTATAAAATATTATTTATTTCTGAGATGACAAAGGTGAATTTTCAGCAGCCATTACTTCAGTCTTCAGTGTCACATGACCCTAACACACTGATAGAAGTTACAATCTATATAAAGGTGACTTGACTTGATGCTCTAGAAACATGTCTTACAGTATTATCACTGTTGAAATAAATTAAAAACTGCTTTCTGTGGAAAAAATGATACATTCCTTTTTGGATTGTTTGATGAATAGAAGTTCAAAAGATCAGCACTTACCTGAAATATAAATATTTTGTAACATTATAAATACCTAGTGTGATCAATTTTAGGTTGATTATTATGCTATAATTTTATTATTTTTATTTTTTGTTTATTTATATGGATATTTCTTATGCATTGCTGTCATTTTTTAATTGTTCGAAATAAAGATTTCATTCATTCATTCATTCATTCAATTTAATATGTCCCTGCTGTTTTTCAAAAAAAAAAAAAACTATTTGCTAACCCCAAAATGCTTTCACAGGAAAAAATGTGTTCTACCCATCAAGAATTGATTGGACCTTGAAAAGTGGGTGTTTAATACCACAATATTAGGTACAAATTTGCAGTAGATTTTTGTGAAGATTAAATTTTTGTCCTAGGCATCAGCACATATTTATTTGAGCCACTGCCAACTGGGAACCAAGATGGTGGAGAATGAAGGTCAATATCACCCTTAAGAGCAACTTGATGTATCCCAGTCACTTTATTTGCTCTTATTGCTCTAATCTTTACATTTACACAACCAATCTACAGTCTATTCAAGCTATACATTTTGTCAGTTCATTTGTTCTCTGAGACTCAAACCCGTTGACTTCGGCATAGCACCATGCTCTACAGTTTGAGCTCCAGAAATGTTTTAGGTTGTAACAAATTTTAAATGACAGCTTGGCAAAATTATAAAAAGGCTGAGTGACCAACAACAGCAGCCTCAAACAAAGTCTTGGTGACATCATACAAAAAGAAAAGTTGTTTTAGAGGTGAAGCAAGTTTGAGGAAAGTTTGATTATGAAGAACAAACATTTCACTTCTTTAGCACGATGTGCATAATTGCTCAAAATAAGACCAGAGACTTGCGGTAAGAAAGTAATACGCCAATTTAGAGTTCCCCTCAACTCGAATAACATAAGCAACCAAAGTATCAAAGATGAAAGAAACACTCTAGATATAATGTGAATGAATGATGGGTGAGATCATGGGACCTCCATGCAATTTTCTGTGTGAATATCCGAGGGCAAATGATTACCCATAACTCACAGCCATGTTTGCGAATGCTATCATATAGATCTAAGAGTTTGTGAGAGTGTGCGGTTTGTGCAGAAAGTGGAAGGGAGAACATGAGACTGTGTGGGTGTATGAGCTGTATTGTATCGGATATTTGGCTGGTATGGTATCATGTTAATGAATTAATCATCTGAAATGAACACCCTCTGACTCTCTCTCTCCAACTCTGTTGCTTTATCAGCTTCATTTTTACCAACCCAGATGTACTTGTCATCGGACCCGTTATTAACTGTAGCAGTTTGTTTTTCTCTCTTACAACATAAAGAATGCAAGGCTTGAGCAAGAGGAGAACAAGGGAGAGATGTCAAAAGAGGGAGAAGAAAGAAATTCAGATGGAGTGAGAGAGAGAATGTCCCTGTCGGAGATCAGAGCTGTGGTGGCTGTGAGACCGAAGCAGAGATTAAGCAGAGGGGTTCCTGGAGCCGTCTTTTCATCAGTCACTTCCAGTCGACGCTGCCTACAGGTGCAATCAGAGACAGAAAGAGAGAGAGACACTTGACTTTCAGCCCTCACCTTTCCTCACCTCAGCCTTTAGAAAGGAAACGCAGGGAAGGTGGCCAGTACTTCATTCTCCTCTCCCTCTTGTTTCTCTCTATCGCTCATTTTGCACATTTGATATGCAGATGACTGACCAGCTTTTCAAACGGCCAAATTGCAGGCGTCCAGGAAACGATATCTGGCTCTCTCTGACCTTCAGGAGGGTCCCCATAGCAACGCGGTCTTAAGGCTCCTGTGGCGACATTCAAGTCAAGCGCGCCGGTCTTTGGGATTTTTAGCCTTGCCGCCAAAACCTGTTCAAATCTGATTATAGAGGATTATCTCCTAATTGATTTCACTCTAGGCCAAGTTTGAGTTTTTTTTTCTTTCTTTTTTAATAACACAATAGAAACTGTGCTCCTCTACTTCACAGAAAAGCAAAGCTGTTGTCAGGAAAACAGCAGAATGTGTCTTTTCATGGTATATTAAAAAGACTTAATGCATATATTGTGGTAAATATATGTAAATAATATATATTTTTTTACAAATAATTATTATATACACACCAACACAAACATTAATTTAGTTCATTATATTAGCTGTTAACTATTATGTTTAAAATACTTAGTTATGAATCGATATTAGTAACGTTATTCATAACTGAGACATTGGTCATGATGGTATTTGGTATGAAACATAGCATTTATCTCACGCCACAATACTCTACTCACATTAATGGGGTAATGATGTCGTTGAGAAGCCAAATCCTTGTTTTTCGAAGTGAGTGACAGCTGTGTGAGACGCGCCCGGAAGTTGACGTGACGTTGCAGAAAAAAGCATTTGTTTATTAGTAGATGCGGATGAATATTAAGAGCACTTTCGCTCTTAATGTGAAAGTTGTTTTTTATGTTTTTGTGACTATGCGTGATGCGAAATATTATAGATCCAGTTTAGACTTGTTTTCATGTGAGTGGCGAGGCAGAGCCAAGGGCTTTTCCCTTATATCAATTGGCTGTCTGATCGGGTCTGATATGCATTTCTATATATATATATATATATATATATATATATATACATATATATATATATACATATATATACATATATATACATATACACATATATACATATATACATATATACACATATACACATATACACATATATACATATATATACATATATACATATACATATATACATATATACATATATACATATATATATATATATATATATATATATATATATATATATATATATATAGCTTCCCGACCAGGATTAGGAAAATTTATAATTTAAGGGCTGCCTTTGCCTCCTTTCAATTGACTGTGCTGTGTTTATTTAACGGCCACGCCCACCGAATAATGAATTATAATTTGAAAGGAAATATACCAAAGTTGATTTATGTGCAAGGCTGATGAAATATATGGAATATAAAATACAAATGTATTACGTATGAAAAGTGTATCTTGGTGAGATTTCAAACTGCAGGCCACAGGTTCATGATTATGTTAACACATTAAACTAATAAAATGTCTATTTTTTCTAACTAAATATATCATATTTATATTATCAAAATTTAACACGCACATTTTTATCACTATATATATATATATATATATATATATATATATATATATATATATATATATATATATATATATACTGTATATATATATATTCCAAATAATGTGAAGATCTGCTAAAATCCAATACTTTTTAACAAAAGGTTAACATTAAGGACCTATTTAAAATTCTAGGGTACTTAAAAAGGGTTTTATGACTTTTTAATTTCTTTTTGAATGCAGATTGGATGTATTTGTTTCTCATTTTGAAGTTAATCATAATTAATTAAGGTCCTATGAGTTCAACTGGGGAAAAAAGGTAATCACTCTCAGAGACAGCAATGATTTTAAATGGAGATTATTTTGCTTTAGATTTTATGAGCTCTAACATGTCTTATTACATTCTTTCAAAACCTAATTTTCGCAATCCACATTCATTTTTATCACTAATTATATCACTAAATTCTTGCAAAAACCTAATTATCTATGCAATCCACATGAATTATATCTCTCTATTGATTGTACCTCAACAATAATTGTCTAAATTTGCTGAGGTTTCATTTTTAAATGAGGAAACTGTAGGAGAAAAATCTGAGACACAGCTGAGAAATTCTCTGAGCAAACCTTGGGCAACAAAATGCTCCTCTAGGTCATTAAAGTTATACAAGCACATTTTAGAAATAAATATTACGTGACAAAGATTACCACAGAAGCCTATAAGGACATTTTTAAGTGTTTTTGTTTGTCTCCCTTGTGTTCCAGAACCTTCTCCTTCACACTTAAATCACGTTAAACCAATGAAAGGATTGTTGAATGACATAAGCGTTCCCAGGCCAATAATACAGCCGTCCCCTCTGCATCACCTGTAACTGTGTGGAAACCTCACAGGGACAATCAGTACCAGATTTCGCAAGTTTTCATAAAAATGAAATTGTTGCCAGAAGGCAATGAATGACATTATGTAAAACATACAGAAGGATCTAAAGGAAAAAAAAAAAAAAAAAAGTTAGATACAGTCTTGAACAACTAATACGACTAAAGGTATTACTGTGCACTTAGAGAACACATTCATTTCTTAACAGACAATAGATGATGACTGTAAAAGCCAGTGTTTACTTTAGAGAAGATGAAATACCAGGAAGAAGAGATTTATGGTAGAGTGGAAAGAAAAATAAGAACATGGTATCTCTCTGTCATTCAGTTGCACGTTCAGTGGAAGGCCACAAAACTCAATGCATTTGAAAAATGAATACACACAAAGTAAAGAAAATCCAAGAATGCACTGTAAAGTTTTTTTTGTGTGTGTGTGTGTTTTAATCAACATTTCTTCAAAGGAATGTATTAGTTGTTTAACCCTTTTAAAGGCATGTTGGCAGGAGGGAAAACGAGAGGGGTCGTGAGGATGGGAGATGGAGGGATGGACACGGAAAAGAAAACAGCACACACAAACATGGTGGTTTACAAACGTCTGAACACATCACTGGAGAGGAATGGAGGTCTTTAAAGTGGCCGCCACCCGCTGGCTATTGGCACAGAGAAACACGTACACACAACCGAAGCGTTCTCTAAAAAAAAAAAAAAAAACACTTTGTTGTTTCGTCCCCGCTTGTGTCTGCGTACAGAATACTGGTCCCAGCGTTTGTGGTGAAAGCAAGTGCACAAAGAACTGCTCGATGTGAAAGATAGAATATGGACATTTCTGAGGTCAGATGATCGATAAACGAGACCTAAAAAAGCAAGGATGATGAGCAGAGAGAGTTTGTGTCTCCTCGTGTGTCCTCTGTGATCCGAACGCAACAGCACACCCTCTGCATCAGTCCGTCCATCTTTGAACGATGTCCACGTGTGTTTCGGACATACGCACACCTGCACGCACACACATACACACAAACGTATCCAAGTCCATGTGCACAGGGTCAGAGACATGGCTTACACTGATTGATTTAGTAAATGCAACAGAATTTGAACAGAAATCGAACGCTTATATATATATGAAACAGCCCACGAATACAATAGCGCCGAACAAACGTAACACCTCCACATTTTAGGCAACTTGATATTGAAGTAACAAAATCCAAATTGGCGTGTAAGAAGAAAACATCAATGTGACAGGAAAACAATGTCGTGTTTCTTTTTTCTCACAGTCTTGATGCACCGGAGTGACACAAAACGAAATGCTTTTGAGAGACAAATGTTGAAGCTTTCTAGGCAGATTGAAAACAGTAACAGATTGTTCAAGTCCCAACGTCAGTCTCAAATCACATCTGCAAAATAAAACCACCAACATATTTTGGTATGAATATCTTGTTATTATTTGCATGTATGCAGTGTATTTCTTAGCGATAACATTCTTTTACACACATACAAAACACACGGTGACAATTGCAGTGAAACAAGGCCAGAACCATATGCTTTGCAAGTATGTGGACGCTAATGTTTGGTCAACACATTGCAAGTGCAAGAACGTTGTGACCTGCTAAGTTTAGCTTTTTTTGGAATACTATACTAGCTTACTACTTTTGTTATGGCGTCCTGCACATTATATGTGGAGGGGAAAAACTGATCACAGATGAAGAAATCCTATGATTTATTGATTTGTAATTAATTTGTCCGGACCTCCCCACCACCCCACCCTCATGTATGGAGCTCTGTACTTACTATTTCTGCCATTTAGCTCATTTTCCTCTGCTAATTAGCTAAAGCTAGTCAAAGGCTGTATTCGTAATAGTATACTAGTTTATTAGTATGCCGGGTGCTTTAGCTAACGTTTCAAAACAGCATAAGTTAGAAATAGCACATACTATATGACAGACATTTTAAGAGTAGTATCCTACTCCAAATTCAGCCATTGACTAACAGCAGCTAACTAGCTTTCTAAGATTCTTTCCCAAACTGTTGATCCGCCATGTCAGAGAAAACTGACCATACAAGATTTAAGTTTATGTTAATATGTCCTGAGAATGCAACTGTTCTAACACAAGCGTTTACGCTCACATACTTGCGTAGAGTATACTTCAGGCAGAAAAGAGAGATTTTCATTGGCACTAAAAGAGAGACACACACACACAAAGCTAGTTACAAGGCTGCATGATTGAATGTGTGTATGTGTGAGTGTGTGTGTGTGTGTGTAAGAGAGAAAGAGATAGATAGAGGGAGAGAGAGAGAGAGAGAGAGAATGTGAAAGAACAACGCTAATCATGGCATTTGTTGAGGTAAACAGCATATATGCCCAATCAGAATGGCTTTTGATTGTGTTTTGGAGCTGTTCATGTGTGTGTGAGATGAAAATCTCCAAAAGAGATTTTCTTTGTGCCATGGCCATCAAGTCGTTCTCCGTGTGTGTGTGTGTGTGTGTGAACATGTCTACTTAATTGAGATGTGTCCCATACTCAAGAATTTGAAATGAGTCTAGAAATATTTCCACTTCACTTCATGTGAACAAAAAAGAGCACTGTGTGTCTGGAAAAAAGTAATTCTGTGTCCATCTATCCTGTTGTCCATCTGAGAGAATGAGTTTCTTTCTTCCCCTCATCTGTCTCTTTGTACCTCAGAAGACCATTGGGCCCAAATCTGCGTCTTCCACAGCTTCAGACGAGTTTATTAAAAACCTTTCCATCCCTCTCTCTCACTCTGTCTCTCTTCTCCTTCAATCAGCTTTTGACTTTACTTTTCTCCCCCCACCTCCCTCTCCCCTATTTTTTTTCTTTTACTGTGTCATTCTTCCATAGTTTCACAGTTTTACTAGAAGTTTCCTTACTCGTGCGTTTGCTTTCACGACAGGCCGTGTTCGCATTTTTTCTTTTTATTTCACCCTCATCCTATTCTTCCCTCCTTTCTGTTTTTTCCCCCTTTTTTCCCCAGCGTCTTTAAAAATAATAATAAAAAAAAACCTTCTCGGATTGTTCTACCTCAACACATTCACAAACGAGGTCTAGCTTCAAAACTACATCAGAGTACAAGGAGTAATAAAAATATATGTGTAGGAATGACATTTTTCCTCCTGGGAAAGAGGAAAATGAGGGGGAACCAGACAAACTCCGTTTCCGCAACAGAATGAAAGCATTAAATTAATTTACAACTCAAAAATGGAGAGAAACAAGGTCAGCATGTCATAAAAAACAGGGGGAAAAAATTAGGCCTAGCAAACTGTAACATTACATAAAAAGGAAATCTAAAAATTATTTTACTGAGTATTCATATATAATTATAATCTATTGTGTTGAAAGCGATAAAAAACCTTTTGTGATGTTCGCTCATATTTTTGTATTTTGGTTTTAAAACAGTCTAACAAACACACGCGCCCATGCTCACGCTAACACGTTTACTCAAACACACACTCATTCACGCACAAAAACACTCGCGAGTTGTACTGAAGCACACCAGTCGCAACGTGCAACAGCAGTGCCGGAATATTTATCCTACACACTCACAAAATACACACGTTATTAAAATATACAAGATTCTCCACGCCACTACAACTCCACCAATCAAACACATGGGTCCTAGATCACATGACTGCAGCCCTGTGTGACTACTGGCTGAATCAATGGCCCCTCCCCCTTTCGAAGGAGTTTAACACAAACTAGACTGCTATTTGTGAGTAAATGTAGCATTCAAAGTCAAAGTTGTCTTTGTAGGTTTGGACTGGTTGAGTTTTCTTTTTCTGTGTTTATAGTCTCAGTTTTTGGAAGTACATCAGAAAAAGTTTTGATGCTTGTGCTCCATAAAGCCCCCCCAAAAAAGGAGTTTTCACTTGGCTGAATCACTCCAGGAGTCTTCTCTAGCTTTAAGAATTTTTCCCCCATGTGGGACGTCAGAGAGAGGGAGGCCCTCACATCAGGACATTCTCTCTCCAACAAAAGGCCGAAGTTGGGGAGAGTTTGCGAAGAATTGTAACACACACACACAGACACACTCGACCACGGGCGGTCAGTGTGTCGGAGAAATGCGTGTTAAGGTAAAAGGATCTGATCTATAGGGGTGCAGACTGTGAGGGCGGGATTTAGGTCGTTGTTTATTAAGGTGGGTGTGGTCTTAGCAGATGTTGTCGGTAAGGTTGTCTCCAGTTTCTCATACTTTATAGTAGATATTGGCGGGACTCTGAGGGGGCATTTCCTGTACGATGTAGACCGGATGGCCGTAATCCCCGCTCACTTTCTCATAGTGTGGGCAGTAGGCGGAGTCAGAAGTCCGCAGAGGGATGATGATGTCGCTAGGCTCCGAGCCATTGTTGTTGCCGCCTCCTACGCCCCCGACGCAGCCCCGTTTAGGCGAGGTCAGGGAGGAGAGGGAGAGGGGAGGGTGGTGTGATTCGGAATGCTTGGCGTGTCGTCGTCGGTAGCACACTACGCAGATCACGGCAGTTACGAGCAGCAGGAAAGCTGAACCGCCTGCTGCACCTGCGATAACTGCGATGTTGGAGGGGGGAAGAGGGCCGTTTTCTCCACCAGGACTTCTAGGGGGAATTCTGGGATGCGTTTTGTTTCCAGCACCTGCAAAACAGAGAAACATTTGATCAGTTCAACAGACATATAAAGACACTCTATATATATGGGACCTGCTCCATCATTTTGAGTCATTTTCACCCAAATATATTTATTTCAAGATTTCAAGAAAGTTATATAAAATAATGAAGTATGTAAGAATAAAATGATTATTTCAACATCATTAATAATACTTGTTCAGACAACGGCCTCTTTTTCGGACTTTGTTTAGGAGTTTAGGTGATTTATTATAACATTGTACACTACCAATTAAATGTCTGGGGTAAGTATGATTTTTAATATGATGATTATAATAGTATTTCCCCATATTGTATTTTTGATTATACACAGACACACACACACACACACACACACATATATTTATATATACACACATACATACATACATACATACACACACATATACATACATCCATACATATATATATATAAAATAAGCTATGGATATTGAATGACTTTCAGCAATGCAGCAATCTGTCACACCATTTTAAAGAGTGACAAAACAAAATTTATTGTTTGTATTTATAATTTATAATATGAATGCTGTGAAAGCTTCAAATTCATCAAAGATAAAAATAAATAAGCTTATAATCACATTTCTCCACAAGCAGCTCACATCTGCCAAAATGATAGAGTGTGTCACATATACTGCTATTGCTTCTTTGAACAAACTTTGACATTAGATTAGTTTGCATAGCTCCCCTAAATTGATGTCCCTTGGCTAAACAGTTTTCTAAAGTTCATTGCTTTTTGTTAGGGAAACTTTTCTGGATTGCATGTGGTGATGACACCCATTAGTGAGATGACCACCTTTAACTTGTTCCTGTATTGGATTGCAGACTCAGAGAAGTGCCCTCTGACACTGACATGAGTATTAGTCTGATGTAGTTGGTTCATTAGCGCTGCCACATCCTGCCCTCTAGCATCGCCTTCCTCTGTCTACCTCATCATCTGATGGGCTAGTTAATGACTTTAACCAATCAAATGGAACAAATTAAACGGGTCAGTCATCTAACCCTTTGATTGGCTTGTTCGTGTCCTTAACAGATCAGACCGAACCAATTAGAGTCCTCTGTGTTCACTCAAACTGTCAGAAATATGAATAAAATTTGGAGGATGTTGTAAAGTACTGGAGTTTTCTCTGAACTCATTGACCAGTGATTCACATCACAATGAGTCAAGGTGGATTGGGTTTGCGCAAACATGCATGCTTTGGCACGGGCGTAAAACACGCACTATAAACCTGTGGTCAGCCAGTGGTCTGGCAATGGAGATGTGAACTGCAATCATCAGACCGTTGAGTTGAAAAATAAAGATGAGGGGATGAGTATTTGGACACAGCATTAAGACCTGTTCACATGAAATAATGGTTCAGTGACAAATCTCAGACAAAAGGTCTTTTAACAATGACAGTAAATTGGAAAAACCTTCCATAATCTGGCAAAGTTTAATCTCTAATATGAATAGTTTCAAACAAGGACTCGTTTTTTTAACTCAAAGTCTCTTGAGTGAATATCCAACCATGCTGGATATTTGCTCTCTTTGTGAAATTTGGCCTTTACAGCGCTTGCGGTTAAGGCCACACCATGAATTATTCTTAATATAGCAATGTTTTTTTGCTAATGGAAATTGTTTATGTATATATAATTTTTTTTTTTTTTACCATAAAAGCTGTTAAACACTCAGAGGATGCCCCAGGGAGCAGCAGCTCTAAACATTCTCCGCTGCATTAAAATAAACATAATAAATAACTTTTTTTAACACATAGCAACATGAGCTGTGGTTTATGTGCTGCAGCTTTAAACACAGGAATCGTGTATTTAGCCTCTTCTATGAACAACAGCTGAGAGTGCATTTTAATAGATGTGGGATCTATGAAGCTATATTAGTCATTTATCTTTACATAACGGGATTATGGTGTGTGGGAGGCGTTTTGCATTGGAAATGCAAGCCAATCTAAACACTGTGGCTTGATTGGGCTCTTTTGACACATGAAAGTAGTCCATATGATTGTGTGTATATTTAAAGACTTCTAAAGCAATATGATAGCTTCGAGTGAGCAACAGACTGTTATTTGAATGAGTTTTATAATGTAAATCTTGCTCTCTGTCCCCCATCATGTTTGGTTGTGCAATATGTAAAACCAAGGGTGTTAGGTGAAATCAAATTAGCTTGAAATGGCAACTTAAATTAATTTTCAAATAACAACAACTTGATACGGTCACTTCTGGCTCCTTGATTGTAGCATTTGAAACATTTTCTGTAAAGCACAATATATGTTGTGAAAAGTGCTTTACAAATTAATGTAAATTGAACTGAATCAAACTTAAAATTTGGTGTTCACACAAACCTTCTGTATGGCTTCAGAAGAATTGAAATATGACAGTTTTATGGACAATTTTTATGATACTTTTTGACAGCCCATAGTCACTGTATACTTCTGGTCTATGTAAATGGCCAGTTTGAAGATTTATCAAAAAAAATAAAAAAAAACTGTTGGGTGATTTTGGGTGAACCATTCCTTTAAAAAGGCAAACTATAGCTCTGGCAATGGGAAACACAGATTGGAAAAATACAACAGATTTGATTACACACACACATTAAATACAAGACATGGAACAAATGACCATTGTGCCTACTTAGCCGACATAGCTGATGTTTCAGCGTGTGTATATGTGTGTGTAGTGTTGATCTCAACAGGAGACATTGAGAGCCCCTGCCGAGCAAGAGAACAGTCAGAAATACAGGGATCTGACTGAAGGCACTCTCAATTGGCCTATCATTATTCTTGACACAATTCCTCTCGTTTTCCTTCCTCAATTCTCTCGCTGTCCCTCACTCCTTTCCTCCACCTCCTCCTTCGCTCCGTGTCTCTATGACTGTCCGTGTTATTGTGCTCATAATGACCTGCAGCCCTCCCAAACCCACCTACACCCTTCACCACTCCAACTGATGACAGCCAGTTAGATAGATAGACAGACAGACACTCACATAAATAAACAGACAGACAGAAATACACTCACAAAGACAGACAGACAAAAAGACACTCAGATAGATAGACAGACTGAAAGACAGAAAGACACTCAGACAGACAGACAGACAGACAGGCACTCAGATAGATAGAAAGACAGACATACACTCAGATAGATAGACAGAAAGACACTCAGACAGATAGACTGACAGACAGACAGGCACTCAGATAGATAGAAAGACAGACATACACTCAGATAGATAGACAGATAGACAGAAAGACACTGACAGACGCTCACATAAATAGACAGACAGACAGACAAAAAGAAACTCAGATAGACAGACGGACTTACAGACACTCACATAGATAGACAGACAGAAAGAGACCCAGGCAGACAGACACTCAGACATACAGATACTCAGATAGATAGACGGACATACAGACTGACAGACACTCACATAGATAGACAGACAGAAAGACAGACAGACAGACAGACACTCAGATAGATAGAAAGACAGACAGACACTCAGATAGATAGACAGACAGACAGACAGACAGACAGACACTCAGATAGATAGAAAGACAGACAGACACTCAGATAGATAGACAGACAGACAGACAGACAGACAGACATACAGATACTCAGATAGACAGACAGACAGACACTCAGATAGATAGACAGACAGACAGACAGACAGACAGACAGACACTCAGATAAATAGACAGACAGACAAACAGACTGACAGACACTCAGATAGATAGAAAGACAGACAAACACTCAGATAGACAGACAGACAGACACTCAGATAGATAGACAGATAGACATACACTCAGATAGATAGACAGACAGACAGACAGACAGACATACAGATACTCAGATAGACAGACAGACAGACACTCAGATAGATAGACAGACAGAAACTCAGATAGATAGACAGACAGACACTCAGATAGACAGACAGACAGACACTCAGATAGACAGACAGACATACACTCAGATAGACAGACAGACACTCAGATAGACAGACAGACATACACTCAGATAGACAGACAGACATACACTCAGATAGACAGACAGACACTCAGATAGATAGACAGACAGACACTCAGATAGATAGAAAGACAGACATACACTCAGATAGACAGACAGAAAGACACTCAGATAGATAGACAGATAGACATACACTCAGATAGATAGACAGACAGACAGACATACAGATACTCAGATAGACAGACAGACAGACACTCAGATAGATAGACAGACAGACACTCAGATAGATAGACAGACAGACAGACACTCAGATAGATAGAAAGACAGACATACACTCAGATAGACAGACAGAAAGACAAACAGAGATAGGCAGACAGACAGAGATACTGACAGACACTCAGATAGATAGACAGACAGACAGACAGACAAACAGAGATAGGCAGACAGACAGACATACTGACAGACACTCAGATAGATAGACAAACAGACAGACTGACAGACACTCAGATAGATAGACAGACAGACAGACACTTAGATAGATAGACAGACAGACAGACAGATACTCAGATAGATAGACAGACAGACAGACACTCAGATAGATAGACAGACAGACAGGCACTCAGATAGACAGATAGAAAGACAAACAGAGATAGGCAGACAGACAGACAGACAGATAGATAGATAGATAGATAGATAGATAGATAGATATTTTTTTTGTCTTTATGTCAAAGAATAAAAACAGAATAGGACACAAGGCACCAGTCTTGCACTCCCAAATGTCAAACCCGTGCAAACAAAGTGAGTAATTTACTCATTCTATCCTCCCACACTAATCATCCCCCTTTCCTTCCCATTTTCTGTGTCTTTCTTCCTTTCAGGACCAACTAAACCCAAGCAGCTAAACTAATGGCATGAATAAGTCTCCAAAACAACAGCTCTCTCCTCCTCTCATGCTTTATCTTTCCCCATGCGGCCATTACCCCCACCGCATTCTGCTTCCAGTTCACGGCTCCAGGGCCTCTGTAGAAGACACTGAACGGAGGAAAAGAGGGGAAAATGAGGGGATGTGAGGAGGAGAGAACAAACAAAAGGGGTGAGTATATCAAAAAAGAACCCGAGTGCCAAGACGCCTGTTTCTCTCCATCCATCTGTCGCTTCTTTCCCTTGTTCCTTTAGTTAGTTCTGTTCTTTTATTAATGTTGTGTCTGTTTGGTATGAGCCATGTCCTCTTGATACCAAAGGCAGCTGTGTTTACCTGGATTTGGGTTGTTGATACGGTCCGCAGGGTCAGGTTTGGGAGATTTGGCTGGCAGACCATATGGACCTACAGATACATGATTGAGAAACCGTTTAGTAATTTTAATGGTTCAGTCAACGTGCACACAGCATAACAAAAACAAATATGCTACTGTATCACAACCATGTAAGTGATGAACTGTGATTTAAATGCAACTTTGCAATCAAAAGATAAATTGCATTTGAAAATATATCAAGTCAGAAAATAGTTATTTTCAATTGTAAAAAATTTTTCACAATATTACTGTTTTCACTTTTTAACAGTAATTAAAAAGCAAATTTTAAAACCCTTTAATCAAATAAATGCAGCCTGGGTGAGCATACAAGACCTTGTTTTCTTTTTTTTATTATTCCAAAATTTTTACCAGTAGTGGATATATCAAATCATACATATATAATTGCAACTTTAAGGAACAGAATAAAGCAAAAAAAAAGTGTAGAATATGGTTCCTTTAAGATGTTTCACACCATTGTGTTATTTCATAGGGGCTACCGCTGAGGGATCAAACACTTTAGACAGCAAATAGACATTTCACAATCACACACACACACACAAACACAGTCATCTCTGAGCTTAGGGTGAGCTGTCACACTTGTCAAAATGCCATGACAGTCTATGTGTGCGTGTGGGCACATATCAGATATCTCCAGCTGAATCGCCCTTTATTTAGATGACAAACAAAACAGACATGACCTTTCAGCCACGAAGCAGATAACAACTACAGTGAGGGAGACCAACAGGGATTTTTAAGAAAAGTCAATAAATGTTGTGAAGAAAAAAAAAAAATCTAATTCAAAGCCAAAGATGGAGACTGAAAATAAAAACATCCAGGTAAATAAATACAAAATGTTTCCTAGTCTTTTTTGCTGTGTTAATCCTCTCTTATTCAACAGTGCATAGTGATAAGCATGACTGATAAATAACTCCAAACACACAACAGTCACGAGGGGTGTACTGTTACGGCTCAGGGACTTGTATCCACAGTCTGTTTGGGATTCACTTACCGCTGTTCTCCTGAGTTTAATAATGAAAACTAACAAAGGCCTGACAGAGATTGTGTTTGCGTGTAAACAAAAGCTATTGGTCACGAGCGTGGTCATGTGTGGCACAGAGAGAAACACTTTACTGAGCCTATGTTTCTGCAAATGCAGCATCCGTAACTGTTTCAGGTGAGCAACCCTCTGGATTTGTCTGCCGATATGCTCCCAAGAGTGTGTGTGCCGGTGTGTTACTCACTCTGTCCCACTTTCAGCACCACCTTCATGCCCTGTGTAGCACAAACTCCTCCTCTCATGCTCTCCAGCCCCTGACGCGTCCCATCTGATGTAGCTGTAAGAGAAAAGAAGAGATTTACTTCTTACTATATCATACATGCTGCAATGTAAAATAATGATTTCTTAACCAGTTTAATTAAAGGTTTTATGACTTGTTTTCAAGTATAAAAAAAGATAAATACACTTGAAATGCAATACTGCATAACATATTAAGCCTTGTCTTCATATATTCTATTTGGAATGTAAGTGTACCTATTCTGGTATTTTTACAGCAAGTGTAAATTTGTTTTACTGCACTGGGAGATTTTTTTTCATGTTTAAATTTTTAACATGAAAAAGTCTTGATATCTTATGCAGTGTAGCTTCTCATGTAAATTTTTCTTATTTTCAAGACAATCATACTTAGCACATGCACGGAATATGCAGATCGGAAAAAGTCACGGAAACGGAAGACTGAAACAGATGAACTATTGAAAAAAATTATGTGAAACAATATGAGCTACGTTATTCTATATCTTCAATTCAATGTTTTATACTGAAAATTCTAAAACTTAATTTAGCAAGTGTCAAGCTGCTGATACTTTGGATATTAATGGGTTTTATTTTTCCTTTAATTTTGAATTCAAAATGTTATTCTTAATCCAAATCTGTGTAAAAAATATATATACTTTTGGCAGCCTAATCAAATAATGAGTGACTCTCTGTACTTATATAATGCACATTTTGGCAAATTGCCATCTGGGTTTTTTATGACAAAAAACACAAAAAATGTACTCAATGTGAACAGCATTCATAGTGCAATTTTTTTATATATATATATAAAATGGTGTCACAAGCAGACTCACAGACAGATCTGATACTGTAGCAATAATAGTTCCTACTGGCACACAGTCAGCCTGCACAGATATTTGATCTAATGTGGATTAACACACACAAATGTCACTATGCATCATGGTGCAGCTCTAACGAGGCCTAATTTCCGGTCCCAGAGGAGGTCATTTAACATCCTAAATCGCTTCAAACTGCATCACTCACTCACTCACTCACACTCACACTTACACACACACACACACACACACACACAAACTTGCTTAATCCAGGACTCCTCCAAAACAAGGATATTGATAATTATATTGGTGAGTTTCATGGACCTAAGTGGGCCAGCGATGGGCGCTCCTGATATGAAGTGGGCTGCAGGTGGACGTCATGTGAGATGCATGTGGGTCGAGGCCGACGGCTGGTTACATGTGGGCCAGACACACGGGCCAAAGACAGGACAGCTTGTCCTTGGTAATAAGGTCTGGCCGTCTTAAATGAGAGAGAGAGAGACAGAAAGAAAGAGAGAGAAATAATGATCTGAGGTAAGTGAGAGTGCTAGATTTTATTTACTGAGAATGGAGAGAGAGAGAGAGAGAGAGAGAGAGAGAGAGAGAAAGAACTGAAATGGAGGACAAACAAACCTCTGCCCCTCACTTGTGTACTATGTTATCCAGTCTTTCAAAGCCTCTAGATTCTGATTCCTTCATTTATTTAAAATCTATCACTCACTGTCAGTCTCACATGGACTTTTTAAACGTTTTGTCCATTTCAGAAAAAAATACCCCTGGGCAGCAGACTAACATTCCCACCGATGACCCATGGAGGGTGTGAAAAAAAAGAGACCTTCACACCTTCATCTCTCCCTCACTCATGCTGTCAGCCTCACTGAAGGACTGCACAGTGTGTTCAGACAGGGGCATAAAAAGACAGACACACAGACGGACAGACAGACAGATAGTGAAGGATACAGGGAAGAGCAGGAAAGTCAAGGTTAACTGTAAAGTTTTCACCCTAAAATTGAGATATTCTTAGCCATTTTGTGAGATGGAAAGAAAAGAGAGACATGGAGAGAGGGGACACTGATGGTCTCTGACAAGCTGTTACTGATGTGATTGAGATGAGAGACGATAGGAGGTGATGGAAAGACCCAATGTGTGAGCAGACGACAGAAAAAAAATGTGTAAGGAAGAGTGGAAAGAGAGAGAGGGAGGGAGTCTGATGACACGTATAGATGTGGCTCTTCCCTATAATCCGAAATGTTGAAAGGTCTTGGGGCAGAAAAATAAAACAAAAGACAAGCAAGAACAATAGTGTTTATTTTAAGTAGCAAAGTAGCGACTCTCCTTTAAAGATAAATGGGAGGCATAGAGACAAACAGAGGAAGAGAGAGATAAAGCGGTAAAAATTGGATGAGAGACTAATGGGAACACAAGAACTAGAGAGGAAGAGAGAGAAAGAATAAAAGAAGGACAGGACAAGTAATTTAGACAATGATCAGCACTGATGGCGGGATGAAGAGAAATGGAGGATGGAGTGGCAGAGGAACACCATTCTCCAAGTCCCATGTAACAGGAACAGAAAGAGACGAAAGGCTGAAGAAACATAGCAGTCATTTGTTCTTAATCACGATGTGCATGTTATTCACTTCAGTGTTTTATTTCTCCGGGATAGGAATACAAACTTTCATAAAGACAGAACCTACTGCATGTCACAAAGATTCAAGAGAAAAGAACTGATAAAAAGAATGAGGTGTAAAGGAAAGAAGAGTGAAAACAACATACAAATAAAGTCGAGGAGGTTGTGTGTGTGTGTGTGTGTGTGTGTGAGTGTGCATCTCCCACGCATGTGTTTATGTAAAGGGTTCTGGGATGCCTCTTGTCACACTAATGATGGTGATAAAGCGCAAGTCAGTCAGACGTGTGTGTTATGTGTGGGTGTTATCCAACGGCTATTATTGTGTGTGAGTGTGTTTATGAGAATTACAGACAGTGAGATAATGTGTGTGTGTGGGGGGGGGGGGTGCATATTAAATGTAATTGTGTAGCATGCGTGTTAGATATATTTTCTATATATTTACAGATTAAAAATAGTCACGAATATTGAAATATTGTGTGATATTTCTAACCTGTCGATTACCACGTACAACAATTTTCATATATATATATATATTTGAACGTGTATTTTGGTAATCAACCTCATGCAAATGCAATATTGATGTTAGATGTTTTGCAGAGTCCATATAGTGAACGTGAATGGTGACCAGTGGCTGTCAAACTCAAAAAATGACAAAAACTACCATATCAGCATAATAGATGGATATGTCTTCTGAATCCATAGTTCTGTGTGTGTGGAATACATAAAGATTTTATTTGTAAACTGGAGCAAATCCACAGTGTTTAGAGTAACATCAGTGACAGTAATTCATTCTCAGTTTGCATGTTTAGGGAAACGATCCTTTTCAGAAAATTCCAGCTTCACGTTTCTGTTTTCATTCCCTCTGGCCCATTTCGCTTCCACTCAAAATGCATATATAAACAGACTAAAAGCATGTTTTCTCTGTTACAGACCGAGGAACAGGTCAAAATTAATGTTCTATGTAATCGGCAGCATTCCACACATGCTCTTCATAGACAATAAGCTGTAAATAACCCACAATATTGCATTCAAAGTGCCCAGATCTCAAAACACATCAATTATTGAGCTGCAAAACATAAAGTTAGTGTGAGAGTGTGAAATACGATGTTTTTTTTTCTTCAGCACAATACTGAACCAGGAGAGATTTGCACTGCTGTCCTCAGCCAAATATTCCCTCCTTTGGCTCACACTTCATATTTCCTGAAACCAAATAAGACTCAATAAATCAGCAGCAACACATTCGTACGGTTGATTTAAACCATTAACAAAGCCTTCATAAGCAATTAAAAGAGTGCTGACAGCTAAAAAGAGAGAAGGACGGAAGAATTCACACACACACACACACACACAAAAATGCCACGTAAGACATGACATGACATGACATGAAATCATAATGATTTCCATTAACTTTATAAGCAGGAGAAACGGCACCAAGTTCTTACGAGGTATAAGCCATTATCAACTGAAACAATAACAATTTATGAAGGGAAATGGCTGCTGACTTCGAAACAAATGCAGATTTTTATGGCACTTCTCTTAATGTTTCCGGAGCAGAGCGGTCTGTGTTCTGATTGGTCAGTTTCTGACATCCACAGAAGAGGCACAAGAATGGAGGACAGAGTCAGTGTGTGCTGTATACAACATTCATCCTGATGTGTGAGACAAGACCGCACTGTCATTATAATGGGCCCTGTGTGAGTTTAAGATAAAGAAGCACATTTGAAAGCTTACAGGCTAACTTCAGATCACGTGTGTGTGTGTGTGTGTGTGTACATCTTTGTGTGAGCAGGATAGATTAAGGAGACTCTTGAGGTAGGTTTGAGTATATCACACTGACAATCTTGGCAATGATGCATAACTGCAGCTCATAATGTCCCAGATGATCACATGCACACAGTCACACTAGAATACAGTTGTCAAAAGCAAACATGTTTAAAACATAAACGACATATGAGAGTGTATATAATCTACTCCCCTCACACACATATAGGCAGGGCTGTAGCTAGGAATTCTGGGAACTCCTGACTGTATATTGAGCTGGGCCTCCTTTTTTTGTAAATGTAAGGAGATAAAACATTTACTGATCCCACCTAAACTGCATTACAAGATTTTATGTTTATCAGTATTTCTCTCAGGAGACCGTGGATCAAACCGAATAAAAACACTTCACATAGTTTCTGAATTAAGTGTTTTTAGGTAATATTGCAGGCTCAATAAATGTTAAACTTAATCGACAGCAGTTGAAGCAGAAGTACCACAAAAAATAATTGACGTGTCAATTGTGTTTTATTTTTTATTTTAGAGGACTTTAAAAGCATTATACACTATTGTTTATAACTTGGGGTCAGTAAGATTTTTATTTATTTTTTTATTTTTTTGAAAGAAAGATATGAATACTTTTATTCAACAAGGACATATTCAATATTTATCAAATGAAACAGTAGACTTTTTTTTCTATTCATCATAGAAATGTGGAGTAACTTATCAGTTTCCACAAAAATATTAAATAGCACAACTGATTTTAACAAAAAAAAAAAAATTGTGAGCAGCAAATCAGCATTATTTTTTAAGGATCATGTGACAATGAAAGCTGGAGTAAATTGAATTTTTAAATTAATTTAAAAAACGAAAATAGTTATTTAAAACTTTAAATAGGTTAATGTTATGTAAAATGTTTTAGGTTTAAATAATAGTTCATGCTGTAACTGTAGGCCTTATACATTATGTTCCCTATGAACTGCATATGTGAATATTATGTAGATATATTGTTTAAATCAAATATATGCTTTAAAAGTACGGTAATCATAGCAGGTTTCATCCATAGTCTGTCCATTTAAATGTTTAGTGTTCAGCTTCAAATGGTGTATTTGGAGACAGTTTTCTACAAATATGATTTGCATTCCAATTCTGACATTTCTAATAATTCATTGTCTGTATTTCATGGATTTCATTTATTTCCCTCCACTTGTTACCAGTGTTTTTCTGCAACCACAATATATGGTGCAGCTGCAAGCGACATAACTGTGACTTCTACTCCAAACTGGTCTATACTATTGAAAGAATTAATGACTTGACTTGTATCGAACCTGCAATATTTCTCATATTCTGACGTAAAATTAACATGCGGTCATTCGCACCTTTGACCCTATTAGCTACAGCCCTGCATGATCTTTCCTATACGATCAATGACATTTTCACTTGTGGCCAGTTATACACGTTTCTACCTATCCAGACAGATTACGGTCATTCCTCTCTCGCCCCAGGGGTGGCACAGCGCTGCCAGCTTCTTCAGGGGGACGCGACCACAGACACGCAAGGAGCACATATACTTCCTCGTATATACACACATGAAAACACACTGTTACAAAGTCACTAAGCTGAATCCAAAGCATGCATGACACCACACTGGTGCACTGCCAGCGCATACATTTCCATGCTGTAAATGGATATTGGAGTGTCAGAGCGAGTATGAGGTTAAAGGCTCCAGTGGTTGAGTACTAAGAGAAGGCTGTTACTGGAGGCCTGCCAGGCAGGCTCGTGAACCACTAGAGAGAGTTTAGCCCGTCTGACCTCTTAACCATTCCATCTCTAATACTGCTCCAGCTGCCAGCCCATCAGCCTGTATGAGTAAACACACAACACAAATAAAAACTCCAGCAGAGCAAGTGTCCAAGAGAAGAAAACAGCTTACGAGGGCAGAGGTAACAGTGAAAGAGAGACAGATCTGAAAAATCCCTCATCCTTTTCTTCAGATAAGGTTGCTCTGAGTTTAAACAACTCTATAAATAAGCGTGTAAGCAAATAAAGCATTTGGTGGCTCATGTAATGAGATCAGACAGCTCTAATCCTGTTCAGACTGTAAAATCTGCTGGACAGTAAATCAGTTGTGGGATCTACTGAATATCAACACCATCAAGGCTTATAAAGCCTCTAAATATATTACATAAAATACAAAACAGATTAAATTTAATAAGCTGATGGAATATGCTTGGTGCAAAAAAAAAAAATCCATGATGCAGTGGTTAAGTGCAGACACACACATTGAGACGTGATCATATTCCCTGTCATTTTTTAAATAAATAGAAATCAAATATATATATATATATATATATATATATTTTTTATTTCGATATACATTTCAAGTATTTATACAAATATATACTGTATTACAATGTGCATTATTTGCCGACTTGCATATAGGATAATTAATTCTTCTTCAATGAATAAAGAATATCATAATGCATTATAAAACAATTACATGCAATTATATGATAGGTAAAAATTGATAGCCTCAATCAACTGTAAGTCGCTTTGGATAAAAGCGTCTGCTAAATGCATGAATTTAATTTAATTTAATTGAATATGCTACTAAAAGGCCTTTCCAGATAGCAGCATTCTAGTAAGCAACACTATTGCGGAGTACAAGAGTGGAACAAGGCATGATGGGATATCTCCGCAGGACTCCTAGGTTATGTGGGGTTACAGAAAGAACGTCATCGGCGTTCAGGCACAGATCTTTCGTAACCCTGGAAGAGTGGCGGGCTGACAGTGAGGATGTGGGTTAGAAAGGAGGAAGGACATCCAGCCTAAGTGGGTCATGTCTGTGGGCAACGACGTTTGAGTGGAGAGCATGCGTGTGGATCTATGTCTTGTGCACTGCAAAACGAATCTGGATATATCTGTGTGGGTTCAATTCAAACCGGATGAGTCATGTCTGCATGAGTCTAAACATCCAATGAATTTTAATTATAGAAAGACAAGAGAAAGAAAGACTGAGAGAGGCCTGGATGAGATCAATGTATTTGATGCTCAACAACACCTGTATCTGGCCACCAATATATCTGTAATATCATCCATCCATCCAAACTCTTGCCTATCTATTGGTTTCTCTCTCCATTTTGTCTAATCAATTTGGGCTGTTCTTACACTCCTCCTTGACCTGCTGCACCACACGCTCAACAACTTGTTAAATGAAACCTAGCCACATAAAATACACAGCGCTGACGCAACACAGCCAAAACATTTGTTTGCCCTCCGGACAACTTTCACTTCAAATGCGGAGACGATAAAGTTGTTGAGGTGAAGGACAAAAGTGTGGATGCAGAGAAGGAGCAAGAAAAGAGGGAAGTGGGTCAATGGTCTGAAGGGAGGAAGGAGATGGCATTCGGTGAAAGAAAACGAGAGGGAGAAAGAAAGAGAGATAAAGAGATGGAGAAAGAGGGAAGGAGGGGGTTGCTATATAAAGAAAGATGCCAGCAAGTATGAGACTGAAAAAAATGGAGAGGAGTAACAGAGCGGAGAGTGTGGCTGAAAATTCTGGTGGACTGTTCGTTTCTGGGTCATAACAAAGCCAAACGGCAAACACACAGGCACACGGGAGGACAGCTAAAGTGGTTTCAGTGAAAGTAAAATAAAATCAATAATCCAAATAATTTTCTAAATTGACTGGTATTTCAGATTTAAATTTTTTTTTTCACAACATCATGGACACAAATGAATAAGACTCATAATAGTGCAGAAAAAAACAAAATGCTAATCAAAAAGTGAAAAACAAAAGATTAACAATAAATAATAAACAAACATGACTGGATGATTCAGGATTTTAAAACGACATACATGTCTTGGGGTTGGTAAGATTATTTAGATATTTTTTAAAGGGGTCATATAATGCTACATGCACTTTTACAAGTTGTTTTAACTGAAATGTGTGTTGGCAGTGTGTGTACACAACCACCCTATAATGATAAAAAATCCACCAAGTGTTTTTTTTTTTTTGTAATCTCATTAAAAGTTTTCCCCTTTCTCAAATCGGGCCATCTGACCGTGTGACGTCACACGGTCGGAGGCCCCTCCCCCGATTGTTTGATTGACAGCAGCGCTTTAGCACAGACTGGACTTGTGTCTTACCTCAGACCCACCCTGAGTGAGCCGTCATGAGTCCGAGATGCAGACGAGCATGACTCCTAAGTGATTGAGGTGTTTTGTTGGTGGATGTAATAATGAACATAGCATTGTCATTTACTCCTGACATCTGAATGACTGAAATTGCAGGGGATTAACTTACGTTTGGATCTACAGGAAATGCGCTCTTGATTTACTTAAATGCATTTATGTTCGCGCAAATCATTCATGATCCAGCCTCACCTACAGAAGCAGTGAGTATAATGTATTTTAATGAATCACTTCTCATTGCCAACCAACTAAGTTGCTAACAGGTTAGCAACTATGGTTTTGGGAAACACACCCCAGTCTGAGAGCAGTTCTAAAGTGAGAGGCGGGGTCAGCAGAGCTCATTAACATTAAAGGAGAATTCCATAAACCAGCGTGTTTTGAAAAGAGCTGTTTTTACAGGGTAAAAAATTTGTTTTTTACACTACCATTGAAAAAAAAAAAAAAACTACGTTACAGACTTTTCATTAAGACCCTAAAGAAGCATATCAACTCGTGGAAAATGGGCATTATATGACCCCTTGAAAGATTTTAAAATGTGATCCATTCCTGTGACGACAAAGCTGAATTTTCAGCAGTCATTAATCCACATGATCCTTCAGAAAAAAATCTTTTTTTAGCATTCTTCGTTGAATAGAAAATTAAAACGATTTTTTTTGTACCATTATTAATGTTTTACTGCCACTTCTTATCAATTTAATGTTTCCTTATAGAATAGAAATAGGAATTTCTTACTGAACCCAATCTTTGAATATACATATTCAATATGTGTGCATGTATTCAAAAACAGTATTCTACCTCAGAAATCAGCACTGCAGGATCTCTACCACCCGACAAATTTCTACCATTGCACAGAATGAGCCAGCGAGCCACCCAACCCTACTTCAGTGGGTGCCGAACACTGTCAAACATCTTAAAGACTGTAATCACATTTCACTGTCGTTTTAATTACAGGTTCTAATGAAAGCAAGCAGATTACTGGCAAACGAGAAAAGCAGTACAGCAGTGTGTCTATGTGTGCACGTACTTAAGCCAAACACAAAATAATGAACACACAGGAAAAAAATCTGAATCCACTTTGGCCCTTCTGTTTTATAGAACAGCCAGAACCACACACACACACACACACACACACACACATTCATACAGTCCAACATCTGGAGTACTTAAGGGCTGGACAGATTCTAGAGCCAACCATAATTCTCTGGCCATGTGTGTGTGGAGAGAGCGAGACAGACAGACTGAGAGACCAACTAGGGACAAAATGTTCACATTCTGTGAGAGATCCTGTCGAGCTTTTAGCTCTTCTTTTATCATTTGTATATCCGACATCACTATCAACATGATGGCACAGGATGGAGGGGAATAGAGACCGAACACAGAGAGAAAGGAGGAGAAATAGGAGAAACATGGGAGGTAGCCAGTCGAAATAATGCATCCTGACATCTGTGCCTGCTTAGGGCTCGAGGGAGAGAGAGCGAATGAAAAAGAGGGAGATGGACAGAGAGAATCAGTGGAAACAGAGATGATGGATTGTGGGAAAGAGAATGAAAGCCATAACTAAGATTTGTATGCAAGTACGTGAGTGCGTGTGTTTCTACTGTGACAGGAAATATGTTTGATTAAGGCTTGTTTGTGCGGTTCGATTTGCTGAATGTGACATACTTTCTGTTGTCTGTTTGTCCTCTGTGGATTCACAGAGCAGGAATAGAAGAATAAGGGCTTGGACGGCTGGGAGGGAAGATCTTTTGGATGTGTTTGAGTGCGCGGGGGAAAGAACGACAGAGAAAAGCGGCGTTGGTCTGTGTTTAAGTAAAGCAACACAGTGTGTTATTCAAGCTTGTCCAAAGCCACATTGTCTGAACAAGACTATGCTGGTTTTGCTGTAATGACAGGATGTATAAGAATATTTAAGTGTTTGTGTGTGTATCCAAGAGAGAGAAATCTATAACAAGAGAAAGACAGCATTTAAAAAAGATTAATACGGTTTTACGTTTCCTACACAAAAACACTGCCTTTCCTTCTGACTATGAAAGAATAGTTTTCTGAAATGCATTATGAAAACCCACATTGAAAAACTATGGGAAGTCTGAATAATTTAAAATATTTGGTTCATTTAGACAGATTTGTTCATTTGTTTAGGGCAGACATACACACACACACACATACAAAAGCTACAATTCCTCATACACAGTAAAAAAAAAAAAAAATGATGTATAGTAAATGTAACATTAGGTCCAATTCATTTTAATGAATCAAGCATTTGGACACTTCATTTCAGTGAATCATTTCCAAAATACAATTAACTTACCACAAAATTTCTAAATGTACTTATGTGTGTGTATGTCACAAACAAACATACAACATCTAAACACACACATAGTCCTAATCGATACAGTAATATTCTGACTTAAAATTTGTTTCGTAAAATTGGTTCATTTGGGACCGGTTCAAAAAATTTATTCACCAACTCCCACGCACACATAGACATAAGCGTTATAAAAGATATTAAAACTTAATTTTGCACAGTCAGAATCGTTTGAACAAAAACCTGTTCATTCAAATTAATCTTTCAGTGAATAAAAAATAAATAAATACATAGTGTTCTAAGAAATAGTGTTCTTTTAACACAAAGTTTTTAATTATACTTTGATTACCCTTATGAAACAAAAATATATTGCAGTATATTGGAAAATATCATGTAATATATTAGGCATATATTCTTATATATATATTTATTTTTTCCAATATATTGCAATATATTGAAAGCGGCAATCATTTGTATATTTTAAAATATATTATATAATATATGTATCATCAATATATTATTAAATGCATTCAAATATATAAAATATTAGAAAATAAAAAGGGAAAATAATATATTACAATATATCACAATAGATTTTAAGAAATATATTGGTAAATATATTTTCCTTTCATAAGAGTAAGGTATTTAATCTACATATTTTTGCTGTTCACTCTATTTCAAACCTTTGGTTAAGTTGTTTGCTAAATAACCTGCTCGAATAAAGTGTGCTATTGGATCCTCAATACGTCACTGTTCTACTCAGAATTCTCCTTTACAGATGCTTTGTAGGTTGATTCAAATGAATCATTAAAAAGAGTCGCTCACAATGTTCTAAATCATACCTTTCTCCATTTCCTTGGGTTTCCATGCCTGAGGAGTTTCTAGAGCCTGAGTTTGAGAGCAGTCTGTTAGCTACAAGACAGTGGATCCCTGGCCCACATTATCTGAGACAGCTTTGTGTTTGGAGTGTAGGGCACAGGGATTAAGTCAGATCTATAACCGTGAACGGAGGAGTGTTGGGTTCCTCTCTCCCACAGAATTAATTACCCTAATTAGACTCCTTAATTGCATGCATTACAATTCTGGTTTCAGAGGGGAGGAACAGGCTTCAAACACTGAGCAGAAGGTGCGGTGGCACAAACCCAGCTGAGACATGCATCTTCTGCTCCATATTAATAAACTCATTCGCACAGCTGTAAATATATGGATGGAATATTAGCACTCAAAAGAGCTCATTAGTCAGTAGAAGAGCATATTAACCCATCGCACAGAACATACTGTGGAAATGTCTAGTCTTTAAACGATGGCTGATATAATCTGCCCTGGCTGTGGTGATGGTAGGGTTCTGTCCTATTCTATTTTCAGCATTTGGCTTCAAGCTTTACAGATCTGTTGATTATAACAGGAATAGTCCCGGCCTCAGACGGACGACCGGATTCACAGATGGATGCATATTGCACAAAAAGTGCCAAGAGCTTTCTCAAATTGGCAAGCGGCATTTTTGGGAAGTCAGGGTACTCAGGTTTTTATCTGTCCCACAGGAACATCATGTTTACAATCTCCCAAACTTACAAGTCTCTTTCTGTCTAAGTAGTCGGTTTGTGGCCAACACAAAAATGCAAAATGGATGACTCAATGTGAGACTGATATTTTGCACTTTGTTGGTGTGTGGGGGGGTCCACTTTGTTCAGATCTTGGGTCTGATTTACTGTATTTTGCACAAAAATGTAGGAAGGTTCTCCTCCAGCTGGAAACCTACAATCTGATTGGCTGCCTCAACGCAATTTCCGGGAGTCGGCGCGCAAATGTTTATATCAGTGTGCTGGGAAACAAAAACTGCTATAATGAGCACTTCCGAGAAAGAACTAATTGCTGGATTTGCCAAAGCTTGTAAGGTTTATGACACTGAAACTTTCAGAAAAGACACTCAATATGAAGTAAATAAAATATCAATGAGCACACCTATATACAGTATTTCGCTTTGCTTGTTTATACCAGGTATAAGATAAACCTAAACCAATCTAGACATCATCTAAAAAGTAAACTGTGCTGGGTTTTGAATGAATAAGATAAAAGAGGTCAGACGATGCAAAATAGGAGGAACTTCATGTACTTGCAGTGTAGAGAGCTCTGATGATCATAACGAGAGTGTTTTAGTGTAATGAGCGGTTGTGAGTCAGGTTGTGAGCTTTGCTGAAATGCTCCTATGGAAGTGTGGGCGAGAGTTGTACATACACACACTCAAAAAATGCCTGTGTGGCTTTGCATTTTTTAAGTTTATTAACATCTTGGCACACCAGCCAATGCGCTTGGTGAATTATTGCTCTGGCATGGAGAACGGCACAATGAGAAATCTGCCAAAAAAGAAAAATGGGGGCTAAAATGGGATAGGAAGAAAGAAAGACTACAGCAGTGGTCAGATAAGGGGAAGAAACTACTTTGTGCTGGTAAGATACACTAGCTTACAGGAAAATAAATAGACTAAGATTAAAAGATTTATCTGAAGGACAGATGAGTGGATGAAGATCTGGAAGGAGATGGAACAACAAATCAGAGCAGAAAGAGCCAAATGAACGTTGAGATTAATGCGTCCAACAGAGGGGACTGAGTGCGAGTTAGGATTGAGAATTAAGAAAATAAACTTGGGAATAAGAACTTTTACTAAACAGACAAAATGCAGCACAATCTGTTTAGTCTGATTTACAAAAAAAAGACTATTATGACTAGGTTATTTTCATTACATCAGTCAAAAAGACTCACAAGTCAGCCTCCTCAAAGTACTCAAACAGCTGATAATGTAACCATTGACAGAAAGTAGCCTATTTAAAACCCTTTTTTTACTTCCATAATGTGTCAGATTTCCATCCAAAACAGGATATTTAATAAATAAAAAAAACGGTAGATTAGAACCAGATTTATTTTATTAATTTTATGTGTTTAATATGTTCTTCTTATAAGGCTACATTATATCATATCATCATATTTGATCAGAAATAGAGTAAAATTGTAACACTGAGGAATATATTTACAATTTAAAATAAATCTTTTCTATTTCAGTATATTTTAAACTATAATTTATTTTTTGATGGCAAAGCTGAATTTTCAGCAGCCATTACTCCAGTCCTCAGTGTCACATGATCCTTCAGAAATGCTGATCTGATTCTCAAGAAAATGTCTTATTATCATCAATGCTGGAAACAGTTGTCCTTCTTAAATATTCTGTGGAATTCTCAGAATGAAAACAAAAGGACTAGGTGACATCAGCTGAAAAGGCAAATCGTTTCAGAAGCAGAGAAAGTCGATACATTTTGATGAAAGATTACGAGGACAAGCATTTCTTTCTTTGGAAGAACATGACCAGCAATGCACATTAAAAAGGTAAACAGAGTCCGTTTTTATTTCACATTGACTATTCATCCAGAATCAGAATCTAAACCAGAATTGCTTGATTCCTTTCTTGCTTTTTCAGCAGCACACACTGCAACCATTTCACTCTTTCTTTCTCGATCTGTCCGTCTTTCTCGTGGACAGCTGGTCAACCCCAATCCCACCCCACCTCTTTAATCTCCCTCCACACACAGTAAACATCCTCTCTGCCTAAAGTCTGTTTACCCAAAAAGCGTGTTTGTCATGTGAGTGTGTGGCTGATGAATAGATGATCTATGAAGATGATCTAAAGAGCTTTGTGGGCTTGTGTGTGTGTGGTTATTGTGTGTTTCACATGTGTGAATTAATATGAGGGATGATTTGTTTGTCACTGTGCATTCACACACACACACACACACACAAGCTTTTGTGGCAGCTGTGTGTGTATGTGTGCTCGTCGTTCATCATTACTATTAACGGGTCATGTTTGTGTGATCTCGCACACTAAATTGCTGATATGTCATCGTGTTTCTTAATTCGGCCTAGTGAGGCAATGTCAAGGGTCACACGCTGGATAAGCACCCCCCAAACCCTACCCACCCCCCACCCCCCATTCCCGGGAAACACATCCCTCAACAAGTGGTTCCTCAGCAAAGTGAGGCACAATGCCGGCTTTGTCTACTACTGCATAGACGAAAAAGTGGAGGCTGTGTGTGTGTGTGTGTGTGTGTGTGTGTGTGTGTGCGCGCATGTGAGGTTAAATGAATCACACAATGTTAACTAGTGGAAATCCAATTAGTGTGGTCTTTTTTTCTGTCTGACCTTTGGGGAGTATCTGTCCAATCCATCTATCCACACACATAAACACACACACACACACTGGTTTCACTATTTCTCATTTCTCAACAGAAGTGATGATATTTGCTAAACTGTAACCCTAAATCTGACCCTCACACAAATCTGTCAATATTAGTAAATGTAAAAAAAGACGTCATCAAGCCAAAAACTAAAGGGGTCATTTATACAAAAACTACGTTTTTCTTTTCTTTTTTTCCTTCTTCTGTGGAACACACACAAAACAGAAACATTTTGAAAAAAATATAGCTTACTTTACATAAAGCCTTGCCTAACTTTAACAAAAAGCAATATGATAAGATTATTTAATAAAAGCACAACTGCTTATGTTAGTTCATGTTAGCTCAGGTCCTTTACATTAACAGATATAACTTTTGATTTTGATAGTGCATTAGTAATTGTTGAAATAAACCTTAAATTACATTAATAAATGCTTTAGGAGTATTTTCACTGTTAGTTAATGTTAACTAATAGAGTCATCTCATGCTAAAAATGGAATCCTATTGTATAATATCTTTATATGGGATGGAATTAGACTCAAAATGATTAATAGATGCATGCAAAAATATCCCATAATACTATCCCTTTAAGATGAATTCAAGTGTCCTCACAAATTGGTTTTGGTCATGTTGTACTATATTTGTTAGGACCTTTTCAAAGATCTGCCCCTGACAAGTACAGCCAAACCTGTGCACACACAGACACATAAACAGTGCTGTTCTGATTCTTGACCTAAATTGGTGAGGCGACCTGTCACATTCACTAACTCACTCCATTCTCTACAGACTCTTTAAACCCAAAATGTTCCATATCTGTTCCACAGAATCTGCTAGAGCTGGGCAAAAACTTGATTTTCTAATTAGACCAGATCTTCATTTAAGTGATGCTGATAAACGTGCTTTAAGTCCCAAGACTACTCTGTCAGTGTCTTCTGCACTGCTTTCAATGGCATTGCACCCCGCTGCTAAATCTACAGCCCATGAGTAAAAGAAGTCATATTTTACCTGAGTTTACAGTCTGAATTGTATGTGATAAAATGGAAAGCTGTCTCATTAAGTAATGGCTTAAAAATCTTTACGTTAAAGGGTGAAGTAGTAATCCGAAGCACAAATAAATGACTCTTATCACTGTCATCACTCAGCGAATGGTTGTGCTCATCAATATGCACCAAAATGTTCTGATTGGCTAAAGCCGCGAAATGAATTTCTTCTGAACGAATCGGAAAGTAAGAGCCATAAAAACAACTTGCTCTGGCAGAAGACACAGACTGCTGGGAATTTAAGTGTAAAAATCTCTTTCTCTCTCGCTCTCATTCACCTTTCTCTTCTCCCTGGTGTTTGTGGTTAGCTTTTGTCTCAGTAAGAAGGGAAAACTTCAGTCTGGAGGCTTTAAAACGTTCAAATATTCATCAAATATAGATCTCTCGGAATCCCTCGCTCCCTTTGCTCTTCGACCGCCTCTTTTATCTGTTTTCTTCTTCTTCCCACCTTCTATTTCTGTCCTTCTTGTGTTGCTCTGTTCACTCAAATATTATAACAGTCACCATTAAAGAAGCAATTCATACGGATAAAAACAACATGGCACCATGAAACACTCAAGGCATCACACGTACACGCACAATAATGATGATTCACAGAGTCATAAAACAACCATACAGAGATTTTTTTTTGGCATCTGCGTGTGTGTCTGAGCTGCTGTTCTTCATCTGTCCATCTTGTTCTTTCTTCCTCTCTCACTCACTCTCTCATCCTCTTTTCCTCTTGAGTTCTCTTCTCTCAGTTTGAGTGACAGTTAGCCATCTGTCTGTGTCCGCTGCCACAGCAATGCCACGGTGATAAGAAGCCCAGAGCAGCTCCACAGTCAGGTACCTCAAATCCCTCACGCTGACTGACAGCAACATGTGTGTGTGTGTGTGTGTGTGTGTGTGTGTGTGTTTACCAGCAACTGTAAGCTGTAAAAAAGATACTGGAATGACTGCAAAGCCAGGAAAATCATGTTTAATGGAATAGCTAAGCCATGTACTCATCCTCATTTCATTCCATTCGTACTTTCTTTAATAGAACACAAAGAAGATGCTTTACAACAAAAGCACATGGTGACCGTGAGCTGTCAAATTACAAAAAGTACCATAAAACTAGTTTATATTGCTATTGTGTGCTATTTTCACTCTAAAATAAAAACATTCTGATGTTAAATAATTTGTTTATGCATTAGTTGCATGGATATTAAAATTCTGACTGACACCATTTAATTGTATGGCCAATTACCAGTAAATGAGTGATAATGAAATTATGCGATTTTATTAAAAATATATATATATAATAAAATAAAAAATAAACCCAATGGAAAATAAAATAAAAATTACATTTTGTTTTTAAATTATAATGCAAATAACAATAATTGGTTAACTCATTTTCAGTTTATTGTTATCAAGTAAAACTAATATAAACAATAAAAAAAGTATAAATATTAGATGAAAAACTGAAAAGAAATTGAAGTTTTGCCGTCAACTAACTGAAATAAAATGTTTAAGCACTAAAATTAGTCAAACTAAAACTGAAATCAATATAAATTAAAGCTTAAAAAATATAAATAAATACAAAACTAAAATTACTAAAACAATTCTAAATAAAAATATAGAATTAAACATTGAATCTAAAATTCTAATTATTAATAGTCTATAAATTATACTAAAATAACACTGCTACAGGTTTGGACATGAAAGTAAGCAAATGATGTCACTCATTTAACAAATGATGATCATTTTGATTTTGGGGTGAACTGTCTCTTTAAGTGTATGTGTGTGAGAGTGTGTAAACACTGTTATTAGTGACCTAAGGGCGTCTTCATGACCCATGTGATAATTAGACAACGAGATTAGAGCAGCCATAATGACCTGTCAATGCTCTCTTCCACATAAACACACACTCTCTCTCTCTCTCTTTCTCTCTATTTCATGAATCATTCCTGTTCCAGCTCATTTGAGCTAGGCTGAATAAATTAGCGCCTGTTAAGGTAGGTTAATTAATACCATTCTCCTTAAGTTTCAAATCTCTAATGCACACATACCCTTACACACACATATACGCCAACACATGGGCATAAAGATGTCAGAAGCCATCAAATGTGTACTCTTAAAAAAAAAAACAGAATATAAACCAGTTATGACAGATGCTGTATAAATGCAGCCAAATCGCACACACAACTATTTTTTTAACACGTATGCACACGCATAAACACTAAATTAAATGTTCAATGACCCTTAAAATCACTTTTCTCCGTTTTTCCATGAGGACGCTTGTTTGATATCTCGGTATCTCTCGCTCTCTTTTTCCATCTCGCAGCCTGCGTGTGTTTGTGTGTGTGTGTGTGTGTGTTTATTCCTCTGATCTTGCATTTGAGGACTGTCGATCGATTCGTCAGGCCTGTTGGAGTAACGATAAAGCCTGCATTGTGTGTGTGTGTGTGTGTGTGTGTGTGTGAGTGTGTGTGTGTGTGTGTGTCACTGACACCTACGTTAAGGCTTAACAGAACACGGAAGCGCCTTGGAAACTTCCTGATGTCCACATACCAGAAAATGCACACTTGTTTGCCCATTAAGCAGCCAGTGGAAGGAGACAGATTCTTATCACAGAGTCACAGTGTCTATGAGACCTGCAACTGCTAAGATTAGACACAAAGAACCCACCACACCTTCACACACACTTTGCACGTCATAAAAACAAACACCAAAATATAACCCTGGGCTCCTAGCACCAACGATCTATTATCTCCTGTGTTTGAAATGCGTATAATATCATTATCTGGTTTTGAAAAGTATGAATAGAATTTGACTGATAACTAAACCTGGTGAAAGAAAATCTGACACATCTATAAAGCCATCATCTCTATTTTTGGTCTCATCCATTCTTTCTCTCCCAATATTTCAGTTCTATTCTTTTTCTTTATGTGAATGAAGAGCTCACACACCTTTTAGCTAATCAAAATCCTTTTTACTTGTCCATGTTTTTTCTGGAAAAAAATATATTATAGATATTGCTAGAAGAGATTCCCACACATAAGGTGCGAATCTTTGGGAAATAATATATTTAAAGAAATTTTGTGAAAAGTTTGTGGTAAGACTGGAGTAATGGCGGATGAAAAAATTAAGCTTTGCAATCACAGGGATAAATTATATTTTACATTTAGATTTTAAATGACAGTTATTATAAATTGTAATAATATTTTACAATATTACAGTTTTAACTGTATGTGTGATCAAATAAATGTGCTTTTAAACTGAGGATTTAGGGATGCCAAACTAAATTAAACAAACATAACAAACTGGACTTTTCCCAGACTTTTAGGATTTTTACTACACTTCCACTGAAAATCTTTTAGAACTCTAAGTGAATGACTTTTCCTGGTTTTCTTTGACTGGGAGAATTCTGGCAATAGATGCTAAAAATATGCCCATTGCGCGTTTTGGGTCTAAGCGTGTTAGGACATCACTTTCCTGTGTCAAATCTACTTTCTGAACTGTTGATATTGACGGCTTTCCGTTTACGTTGACCTCATTCCCTCAACAGTAAAGTGCACTGAATTAAAAAAAAAGCCCAGTAACGCAACCCAAAATAAGATGGTTCCAGATGATAAAGTCACAATCAGCCGAAAATTTTAACTACGTTTACAAGCCTGAACTAAAAACAAACCCAATAGAAATGCAGTGATGAAATACCATCATGCCATCTCTTCTAACATAAGTGTAAGTCAAAGTCTATTACCAACAGAAGAACTTTTCACAACTAAAAGTTTCTGGTCAAAATAATCAGAAGTTGTGATGTGTGTCGACAGACATGCTTTGGTGCCCTCACTCACCGATGATGAAGTAGTCCTGATTGGTTTTAAATTCGTGACCCCACAGGTTGGGCGAGTACTCCTGAAACTTGATGGTGAAACGCATATCACTGTTGGGCTTATCGCAGGTGAGAAGCAGGTTGGGGGCTCCGGTGACTTCACACCTGTCGGCCTGTTCCCGTGATGACACCAGGTACAGTTTATAGTACTCGTATTCGGCAGGGGAACGGGGACCGGGCGGCTCAGACGCGGGGCAAATGAGGTCCAGGCGATCCCCGATTTGAGGGTAGAGGACATAGCCCTTGTCATCACTAAACCTGGAGAAAAACAGAGAGGGAAAGAGAGAGATTTCAATGTCATTACATTAGAAACATACATTTAATGGCAAAAAAAAAAAAAAAAAAAAAATAGCATGGCTAAAAACCAATAAATAATTTAAAACCTGAATACAAACATTGTGTGTCTTAAACAACAAAATAATTGACTTTTAACTTTTTAAGCTTTTATTAATAATTAATAAAATAGGCACTTTTGCAAGTCATATATGTAAACAAATTAAATTATAAAAATACAAATAATTTAAAATAACTGTTTTCTACTTTAATGTATTTTAAATTAAAAAAAAACATTATTATCAATGTAGAAAACAGTTGTGCTGCTAAATATTTTAGTGGAAAAAAATGTCTTCATGATTCTTTAATTAATAGATTGACATTATAAATTAATCAATGTACTTTTTTTGGTTGTTTTGTAGTTCCATTTAGCTCAATTCTTGTTTGTAACTCTTTTCACCATTCAACTGAATACAAAATTCAATGCAAAATCAAAAATCACAAAAATTCATAATTTTTTCACTTATTATCTCTAGTATTATTCATATTTCACACTACACCAAAATAGACTGTAAATGGCTCATCACATTGTCTATATCAGTTTGTCTTCATTTAATCAGTGAAATGCACATCCGGCGTTTACAACATGATATACAATAAAAACATTCACATTTTTATCTTTGTCTTTGTTTGTGGCAGAGCAAACTTGCAAAAATCTGTCAATTATATGGATCAAGGGGGCAAGGATGCATCATGGGATACGAATGACTGGCTTAATATTGCACTATAACCCTTCGCTTCAGGACATTCACTGACATCACCACACACTTCACATGAAAATATCTGTGGGTGATGCTAGCTGCCTCAGGAACAAGCTAGCATTTACTGGCGCAGGTGTGGATCCAAACATACCCCACACTCTCACTGTGTTTCTTCATTCACTAAATTACCTTCTACAAGTAGAAACTCATCCTCTTCTTTTACACTTCATTCATCTTCTCTGCTCGTCTCCCTTTCTGTTTATTCATAGCCCTAATGAAAGTGCTCTCTACCGCTGTGTAAATCATCTGAAGGTGCTGAGACTTCAAAGTTTCTGACAACTGAATTCCTAAAAATATGATATTTTGTTTTCTAACTTCAACAAGTGACTCTAATGAGAATGAATGGGCCAGTCAGGATCCAAATCCCACCCAGAAACGCTTGTTTCCAAAGGAAACCGTGTCAGATCAAAGCTCAGCAGAGGACGTGTCTGGAGATTCCAATTTCCAGGAGAATTTGGCTGTTGCGGAATCTCAGCGAGCTTCCTTTGAATTCTTTCTATGTAAACAAATGACTAAACGGCTCACATATGCTAATTAACATTTTATCATCATCTCTAAACAGCCGGCAACTCCAACGGCTATTTACATGTAAACAATTTAAGGCAGTTGGGCTTTGTTTTTTTGTTTTTTTGTCTTTTGTTTTTTTTTTTACGGGCTTCATGTTTCCATGTGAAAAGAAATGCAAAAATATGTGCCGTAATGATGGGCGGATCCATTTACAAATCACATACATTACCATAACATGCTAACCTAGAGCATGCTAAAGCTAGTCACTCTTGCTCTTAAGAAACAGAAGAAGAGTACGTGAATTTGAAACTGTGTGTGAGAAAAAAGGCTTCTCTCTCTCTCTCTGTGTGTGTGTGTGTGTGTGTGTGTGTGTGTGGATTTCCTATAAGAGAAGTGCTTTTGTCACACAGGTTATGAAGGTTATCAGTAGCTCTTACAGTGGAGAGAACAGACACTCAACACACACTTCACATGCTACAATTAGACTGACCAATAGCCGAACACACGTGACTTTAAAGGAATGTTTTTGAGTTCAACACAACTTCAGTATTTGTGGCATGGAAAACAACGGACCTGTGACTCAGGCAAAATTTGTATTTACAGTAACATACAGTACACTACCAGTCAAACGTTTGTTGTATGTGAGATTTTCAATGTATTTGAAAAGTCTGTAATGCTCACAAAGACTGAATTTTTTTATCAAATAAAAACAGCAATAAAGTAGGCCTAATATAATATTGCAATTCAAAACAACTTCAAAAAATGTCATTTATTTGGGTGATGGCAAAGCTGAAATACTCCAGTCTTCATTGTCACAAGATCCTTCAGAAATCATTCTAATGTGCTGATTTGCTATTGTTTTTGCTAATGTTGAAAACATCAATGTTGTGCTCAATGTTTTAATATATTTGATGAAGAGAAAGTTCAAAAGAGTTTAATTTATTTGAAATCAAAACTGGAAGATTATAAATGTATTTAGAATCATTTTTGATCAATTTAATGCATCCTTACTGAAAACTATGCTAAAAAAAAAAAAAAATACTGAGCCCAAACATTTGAAAGGTGGTGTCCTTTGTTTTTTAAAAATGTTTAATTAAAGCACTTACATTAATTATTTAACATGTTATTTGAGCTGTAAAGTTCAAATGTCCCTTATAAAGTGGGACTAATGTTCTAGGTTGATGAACTTCTGATTTTGCATTAGCAATGTAATTCCTGTGGGTTTTCTGTGAGTCTGTTGTGGCATTCAGTTCATGTCAGAATGATCATATTTTCAAGTTGAGCTCATAATCATTGAGTCAAAACTACTAGCGGACAAATCAGGACTTTCTTCAGGCTCAAATGGTTAGAGCTGTTATGACGTGTGATTTCAAGAATTACGATTGAAGCAAATTGCCACTGATCACGACAATTGTGAATGTTAGCAGTAAAATCAGAATGTATTCATTTTGTGTTCTAAATACAGCCAGGAAATATTATTAATTTAGCTTGTTTATTAGGAGACATACTTGTCACCTCAAACTACATTTCCCATCATTCTCTCCAGCCAAACTATTATGATAAAACACACAAATAAAGCATCAATTACACATTTAATGTGCATCCTTCATTATGTTGCATTAGCATTAAAAAGCTTCCTGGTTTTGTCAAAATGAAAAAGAGAGAGGAAAATACAATAAATGTCCTGTTAGTCCATTTTGTTCAGACTAAAATTACTTGAACGTACATCATGTGGAACACATGTTAGGAGAGAATTGTTAGCTTGAATGCAATGTAAGTCGCTTTGGATAAAAGCGTCTGCTAAATGCATGAATGTAATTTAATTTTAACTACCATTTCTAAACTCATGAGTAGGAAAGTAGAAGACCTGAATGTAGCATTGCATCACATTCCTTTCAACCACTGAACACCAACACAAGCCTTGTGGTTACTTTTAAAACAATGTGCATTTTAATGTTTATTCTATGTTTTATTACTGCAACTGCAATTTTGGATAAGATAAAAATAAATGGATAAATTTAAACTTTCTGTGGTAATCCACATTAAATGCTGTCGAATGAACTAAAGCTAACAACTTATCTCTAACCTGTCCTTCAAACCAAAACAAACCAAAACAAAACACAGACATGCCGTTGCGAAGTGTTTTTTATTTTTTTATTTTTTCAGGTAGACAATATATACACTCCGGCAAAAACTGATGCACATAATTTCAAAACATCCTGCCGATGCAAAAGACATTTTTTGCATACACATTCTGTTAGGTAAATTTTTGTCTGTTGGTTTATCTCAGACATGGTCACAGGAGACTTGACTTGAAGAATGGAAAGAACAAACAAAAAGACAAACGGAAAGAGAGAGAGAGAGAGAGAGAGCAAGAGAGAGGTGCTGCAGATCAAAGGAGAGAATGAAAAGGCTGAATGAAAGATAAAATAGCTTACAAAACCGAGAGGAAAAGAGCAAACAGAGACGAACAATGAGGGAGGGAAGAAACAGGTGGACACAGAAAGAGAAGCAAGCAAGCAAGCGGCGGATGCAGCAGATAAGGGAGCTGCTCACTCAGTTCTGGCCGTGTTGTTGACATGGTCACGCCGGTCTGCTCTAACCCACTGAACTCTCTGCTGAGGCCCAGACACACAAGCAGAGGAATACTGTCCTTTATCACCACATTCACACCTTCTCTCTCTTTCCCTCCCTCTCACGCCCTCTGTGTCAGCGTGACAGAACAGCATTTAGTCAAACTCACACTCGCTGCTAGCAAACACGCATGTACACACTGCAAAAGCTAGATTGCTCACGTTGGGATCAAAGAAGCGGTCTATTAAACACAATGCCAAGAGCGGCCATGTGTTAGCTGTTCTTACCTGGTTAAGGGCTGTTGCAAAGGACACAACAAAGTTACTAAAACGAGCTAATATTAAAAATAAAATATTCAAAATATTAATTTTTAAAAAATGATCTCGATACGGAAATAACTTAATTGTGGCAAATTGTTTATTCTTCTTGTTAGTAATAATAATAGTCTGAAAAAAAAGTAATTAAGCTCATGATCCTTAATAGGCTGCTTACGGTTGTCAAGCAACACAGCACGTTGAATCCCAAATAATGTACTTTACACTCAGCACTCTGACTTTAGAAAGGAAGTCTCAAATGGAAGTATTTTATTTAATATTTAATATTCCCAGAAGGAAATTATGCTTCAAATGAACCTGATGTGCCAACTTTAGCACTTCATTTTCATCAACCTAGCACTATGTCTGCTACAGAATGACACACAAGTATGCAATTATAAGGTAAATTGCTATATTATACAGAACGTGCTCAGCTTTGTGGATAAAAAAGACCGTATGCAAAAAATTATACAACACAATTTTTTCTATAGCTAGTGTCAGCAACAACCATAATGGCAAAGCAACAGTTTGAGGAGAACCTTGTTGAGAAAGTTAGTCACAAAAAGTCTAGTTAAACAAAATTATGAACTCAAAAAAAAAAAAAAGAAACAAATACATGGATTTGAAATTTCATGAAGTGTAAAAAAGTGAAACTGAAAAAGCAGTCCAACACAACAAGCGCTGTGATCCATCAACGTTCTTTTTAAGGCATGTGTGCGTGCCAGACCCTTTCGCACAGCCTGTGTAATTACATATGTTTCAGCACTGGACTGCATTAGCCTTCGTGATTGAACAACTGTCAGGCAGCGATGTCTAATGAGCAAACTCAGGGTTAAGCAAGCACTCGGCAGATAATTAGAGAACGTTTGCAGAACCTCGCCAAAGAATTTCTGACCCGCGTGTCAAGCTAGAAAAAAAAACGAAGGAAAAGGGACGCGTATAAAAATGTGGCCACAAAGTCAAGTTTGAGCGTGTGGAACTGAAGCAGGATGAGAACACCAGAGTTATAGCAGTCGTGTGCGTGTTTGTGCTCGCAAAGCTCCAAAAAGCTAACCACACACACGGGCAGGCCTTCAAAGCACAGATTAAAGCGAAATCATATCGACTTCTCTGTTTACTCTAAATATAAACATGATAATACACTCCTCCAACCATTCCTTCTCATCCCAAACACTCATCATTCCCGTTTTGCTCTCTCTCCCACCCTCCCTCAGTTTCTCTCCCTTTCTCTCTTGCTCTGAAACAAAGCTGGCATTCATAGTCACACACTGAAACAAGGAGTGAGGGGATGGAGGGGGGCAGAGGTGACAGGAGTGTGTGCACCAGCCTCGTTTATGAGGGCAAAAAAATCATTTTGTCAAACTTCGCCGACACCCTTCCCTGACCCTGACAGCTCTTGAAAAGAGCCGAGTGTTAGTTTCACCCCGTCCCACCCCTGACAGCACTGACCCTCAACCCCCCCACCCTTCCACCCAAACCCACCTTCTCTTGTCCATACACCCCTCCACCATCCTCTTGTTCATCAGTATTGCATTACAAAGATTCCACAAGAGAAACTCGAGCTGTGTCCAAGAACAAGCTCGGGGCGCAGGTGCAGTGAGGTGGACCTTTAAGTGTGTGTGTGTGTGTGGGTGTGGGTGTGTGCGCGCATAAAAAATGGAATGTCTGAGAATCCTTCACATGATAAATGCAGAGGTTTCAACACACCCTAGTTGAGGACATTAGCATGTCTGCAAGTACATTAATATCACATATCACAAACAAATTCTGGAAACTGAATTTTTAAAGAAAGGAAAATACGGTGGTGGCCAAGGTATTGCTTAAGCAATTGCTTAAGGGTTTTGTATGTGGTTCTTTATTAGCTCAAGTCAAAAGACATATAAATACATGAATACATAAAACATAAAAAAGCAGCATAATTTTAGGCCTCATTCATGCACATAAGGTAAGGATTATTGGCCTGTTGTATCAATCACCAGGTAAAAATCTCTAAATTAAAAAATAAATAAATAAATAAATAAATATATATATATATATATATATATATATATATATATATATATATATATATATATATATATATAAACAAATGCAGCATCAAATGCATGAGGTCTCATTCATGTCTGTAGCACAGTTTATGTTTTTATTTTATTTTTATTTTTCATCAGGCAAAAGAATAAAATAAAAAATAATAACACTCTCTTCTCCAAGATGCATAAATCTGAAGCTTCATTCATGTCCATTAAACAAATGGTACAGAATGAGTTAGTGTCGAAATTTAACGCTTATGGTTAAGATTTGCTCCAATCTCTAATCCTAAACTATGCCCTCTTTACCAAACACCACTAAAAATGTTCTCCTGCAGGCTCAACAACTTAAACCCCACCAGTCAAAAAAAAAGCTTTCCAGATTTAAGAATTAGATCTAAGTCGGTGATTACATGTGATAACAAGCTATCGAGCTAACACCAGCTGGAATCCTTCAGTTCAAATCACTTTGAAATACCGTGAGAATGACTTTTGACTTCTGCAATTTCCACTTCATTTTCAGCTTCTATTCCACTTCACTAAGCTGATTTTACCTCCAAGCGTGCATTGATCTCATCAGGAGCAGGGCCATGGAGGGACTGGAATCACGGCCAGTGGTGGTCCGGAGATATCAGCCCTCTCAGAGGATGAGTAAATTTCCCATCTCTCATTCTCTCTTTTCTCCTCACGGCTATATCGTCAGCTTCCAGGGCCTGATTAAACCCTGTCCAGGGTCTCGAGTGACCAACACCTACCAGTTAGACATCCAAGCCCTTATTACACCGCATATAGACCAGCAAAAACAGAGAGGAAAAAGTGAGAAAGAGAATGTAGCTATTAAAAACAAAAATGTATTAGAAAAAGTAGAGCTCGGACTAGACAGACAGAAAGACAAGCAGACGGAGAAATAGATAAAACGATCGGATGATTGATTGATTGATAGATAATGTGTGTGTACCAAAAAAAGTGTGCAAAAACATTGCAAACCAAAACAGAACTTTTGCGTCATGGTTGATCGCATGCAGCCACAGTCCCATCAGAACCCACAACCATTTAACCATCTTCCATTCTTTTCACATTAACTATGTGCAAACATCACACACAAAAAAAAAAGATTACAAAAGTACGCGCAGAGACTAAAAATGAGGTCATATTATGCCGATTAGCATCTAACATCCACAAACACTTACGTCTTGAAAATGATTTGTGATTGTTTACAGACAGCTAAAGGTCAGTATGTAAATACGACACGGTACACTCAGGTGTTGGTACAGACTTGCCAAACTGTCTGACAATGAGCAGATCACATGTGGCCAATTATCACATGACCTCGGCAAACAAACTTTGAAACCGATGGAAATGAGGACAAGGAAAACAGGTGAAAGATAAAAGGGGAGGAGAGGAGGGAGAATGAAGGAAGGAGAGGCTGCTGTGAAGAAAGAGAGAGCTGGAGGCACTGCTGGAATGTTTGTGGTGAGAGAACAGCGGGTGAAATGGCTTCCATATGGCCACTCCTGGAGGGAGAGAGAAAGTGAGGAGAATTACAGAGGGAAACAAAAGAAAAGGATTCAAAATTAAGTTAACGTTAAGGAAAAAAAAGAGGCTTGATGGAAGGGAAAACTGGAAAAAGATGCAAATGGAAGACAGGAAGTGTGCTGCAAAAAATCATATTAAGTTTGTTTTTGACTTATTTTCTACTAAAAACATCGAACCATCCTCAAAACACAATAAATGTACATCAAAAGCAAAACCACATAAGACATTGTTTTAAGATTTGTGTTCAGATAATTTGTTCAGATTTTTGTTCAGAGTTTTTAATTTCCATTTCACGCCAAATTTAAAGCAGGGTTATTACAGGTAACTGAAACATTATCTGAAATAAAATTAAATATAAATATTTTTATTTCAGTCAGTTGCCAAGGCAGCATCTCTCATTTGAGGTACTGAAATAAAAAAAATATATATATATATAAAATTACAAACAACAACAAGATGGCAAAAGTTTTAACTAAAATTAAAGTGGAATCAGAAAATATAAAAATAAACTCAAATTCAAAAGATTAACAAAAAGAATAATGGTACATCAATGAAATTGGGTGTGATTTGCACCAATAGTCCAATAGTGGCACCCAAAAGAATTGCAATCTGTTTATTAATCTTGATGTGAGTGGGATATAATAACACTCAACAATATTGAATATTACTTTTGGGAATGAAAACCATCAATTTACCTTTAAGCCTAAGGAAGTATTTTAGAATAGATTATAGTATTTTTAGTTGGAGGGAAAAATATGTCTTTATCTTGTCCCTTTAATGGAAAGCAAAACAAAATCGGTGTTGTGTCTGCAAGCACAAAGCAGATGAACAGAGAATCTGTGTGTGTGAAGGTAAGTCTGTCCTTGTCACCATTACAGTCATGCCCTTTCCTGACAGGAGGAGGTCTACATCGTTCCAGCGCCAGTGTCATATCCCTCCACGCTACGCGCTTTCAAACCAGAAAGCAGAGAAACTGGATTTCCTTGTGTTTCTTATTCAAACATCCCTTGTTTTCAACAGAGTGATCCTTTCCACGCCCTCGGAAAGCAGTCTGGAAAGTTTAGCATTATTCACATGTGAAATAAATGCTAATGAACGGCCAACCCCCTCCTTCTGGCCAAAAAAACGAAATCAAAATCCATCAAGACTGACAGAGAGAAAGAAACGAGAGAACATATGCTTTCCTCCTCTCATTGTCTGTATTTCGTGTCCTCAGATCAGGCTTGTATATTTATGCAGCCGTATGTTCTCAAAGCCCCCTGTTCAGAGAAATTAACATACGTGTGAGTCTGTATGTGCACATGAATATGATCCACGGCATAATTAATCATAATGCCGTTTAAAGACGTGAGCGTTCATGCCGGATCAGAGGAACACACACAGAGCGTAGGTGTGGATGAGGGGGTTTTTAAAGAGTGAAATGAGTCTTTCAGCCCAGCTGGTGTGTGACCGCAGGTCTCTGTGTCAATGCCCGTGTTATTCTGGGTGAAATTAGTGTGTGTTCTTTTTAAATGTGTGCATATGAATGCGGTCTGTGTGTATTAGTGTGAGGACTCTATCCTCGGGGGAGATGACTACATGTTAAGCTCACTCTCTCAAACATAACGGTCTTATTAGACCAAGTCACCGGGGGTCAGAGGTAGACAGAGGGGCCACATACTGAGGGGCCCCGTGGAGACCCGCCGCTGCCCCACTGTCCACCTCACAGAGTCCAGAGCATCCACAAGGCCTATAAACACCCCAACAAGCGTCTCAGATGTCTTTGGGGCCCAAAAACTGTTACTCAAAGGTTCACCTGACTCCATGTGCATGCAGAGATTATGAGCTACTGCGTACAATTCCTGAAAGGAAAAAACTGGACCGATGAAAATCACAAACAGATTTAGAGTCCTGGGGGTTCCTAAAAGAGACAGAACACATAAAACAATGTGCTATCGGCTTTCAACGTCTACGCACTTGCAGTCAAAGGATCCAGAGAGAAACACAATTCACAGCTTGATGCCTCTAGAGAACTATTGCCAAATAATTATTGCTTTAGCAAACTCAAATTTCACATCTAGCTCCATTTTGGTATAAATATTCCCAATTTTTCTCACTTAAATACATTTCTGATTAATAACATCTACTCAAGTGGATATGCAAATCATTTGGCAGAAAGATGGAGCAAAGCAATTTGTAAATGCTTTAAAAATGCAATTCATTTATTTAGTGCGCATTTAAAAGTACTGAAATCAACGAGTTAATGTTAATTTGAGTGAACATGTCTAAAAATCCTTGAAATAAGATATAATGCATAAAATATGAACAATTATACAATACAGGTAGATATTTGTTTAAAGCATAATCAGATAAAAACATAAGGAAAAACATGTGTGACACTAAGAAAACAAGTCTTAATGTTTCATAGTGTTGCTTAAACAAAACAAAATCAAATTAAATCAATTTTTATATAAAAAATTTTTTATGAGATTTAAGTATCAATTGATCAAATACATTTATTCAAATATTAAATTGCATTTTCTTTTAAAAAAATTACATTGATAAATTATTTACCTTTCACTTCTTTAAATGTGGCACTCCTAGTTATCCACTGATTAATGTTGACTTTAAATTACATTTAAATTAATTCATTTAATTTATAGAGTGCTTTTCAGGGTACTCAAAGGCAATTTACAAAAGATTGAAAAACAAGCAATATAATAACAATACATCCTTAAAGATCCATAAAGCTATAAAGCAGAAAATACTAAAACTTAAAACATTTCTGAGCATTCTTATGCCAACAAACCATGTATAATAGTGAGGGAACGCCGGCTTGACCATTAATCTGCTGACGTTATGTGGCATCCTTCAATTTGTGAGCTGTACAAATCTCCCAGAATGTGTTTTTCAGAGTGCCTCACCATACAAATCCTGTTTCTGTAGGTCTGCAGGTCTCTGATTTCTGGCCTAACAGGACTGTGTGGTGTGCGGGGAGAATCAGGGCCAGTGTGGAGTGATGACAGGCTGCTATTCCACACCCTGAGGCCCAAAACAGCCCTCCGGCTTCACAAATCAACCTCACCGACTGTCCCAGCATCTGAAAGTCATTTCATTCTCTCCCTCTTCCTTCGACACTATTTCTATCTTTCTTTTAGCATTTTTTCCTTCTGATTGCCTCCCCTTAACTCCATTTATTCTCCCTCCGGTGGGTCTAGCGCTGTCAGGCCAGGGTCCCGGCTGGACCCGAGGTCGAGGAGCCCTGTGGTAAAATCAACAGCTACAGATGCAAGAGAGAGAGAGGTTTCAGCACACAGATGAGACTGACTACTGCTTCAAACACCTCTGCTTCCAATCCTGTCAAGATATGCATCATGCCCGTCTCTGCTGCGATTGTGTCTGTGTGTGTGTGTGTGTGTGCGCTGTACCACAGGAATCTCATCTCCTCCAGAGTGCCGAAGGGCATCTTTTTAGCACACAAAACTTTCATCTCAAACTCATATAGGGTCACGGGGTCTTTATAACATTCTTCTCTCCCCGACAACCAATTAGAAACAGCCTCTCTAACGCTGTTCTCAAGAGCACTTCCTGTCGGGGGGGAAGATTGACAGCTGAAGAGATGATTGACAGGCCTCTGGCAAGACAGGACTCGCAGGCTTTGGAGCTGCGCGGTGGTGCATGGGAAAGTTTTCTGCCGGCAACCCCTTTCATTTACATGAACGAGGGATGCTGGATAAATAAAGAGAGCGAATACATTTTGGAAGTGAAGAACATGCATCCCATTGGAGTAGAGGCACGTTTTCGAGAATGCAGTGACGTTTAGTGTCCCGTGAGAAGAATACCACAACAACCGATCTATTCACACACACACACACACACACACACACATAGAAAGAGAACGACAATTTCAATCTGCTACAACTACGGTCACAAACAGGACATATGCACACTCTTTCTGAAAAGATGCAGCAAATCCCTGATGATTACGATAATTAAATATGAAAGGGTTTAAAAATACCACATTTCTCCCTTAGTATCATTGAATTCTAAAGAGACCATTCACAAAAACAGTGAACATGGAAACCCTGAAAAAAAACTGAAAGCAAAAATTCCCTATTCACCCTTTTCTTGACTCTCTTTCTCTCTCTCAGCCCTTCCCGCCCCTCTGTCTCTCTCTAGAGAGAGAAAGAGCGAGAAAAAAATGCCTGATCATTATTCCTATCAAAGTCTCAGGGAAAGAATGTTCACACCAACTTGCTGACTAGGTTAACAGACTGAGTGACAGAGAGAGTTAGAGAGAGACGGGAAAAAGGGTGTGACGAACATGAAAATGTGTTAGATGTTAAAATTCACTCCAAAAAATCCTTTACAGGATTACTACCGTAATTTAGAGCCAATCCTAAAAATCCTAATGGGATCATATAAGAGTCCCTTAAAGATCAAATACAAACTTTTTGGATAAATGGAAATTAACACACACAAAAAAATTGATTTTCTTTCTTTATTATTTTTCTGTTCTTAATGGATAGTCTCTCATGCTCAGTAAGGTGGCATTTATGTAATTGAAAATACTGCAAAATAGTTGTTCTGCTTACTGTTTTTGAGGAAACATGATACTTTTTTAGGTTTCTTTGATGAATAGAAAGTTCAAAAAACAACATTTATTTAAAACAGAAATCTTTTGTTACATTCTAAATGTCTTCACTGTCGCTTTTGATCAAAATGCATTCTTGATGAATAAATAATTTACAAATAAATATAATGTTGTGTTGTAAAAAGATGGATGAATAGGATTTTTTTTTTTAAAGGAATGTGAAAAAAGAATGGAACAGGAAGAAATTACTGAAAAGAATAGACAGATCTGCTCCATTGGTAAAAATCAGACAATAAAAACAGAAGAGAAGTGGCAGAGCGGAGCGAGGGATGGAGAGACAGGGAGAAAAGATGGGACGCAGCGATGTCCTGCTGGGTTCAGCCAGGTGTCTTCAGCAGAGTGTCACGAGAGGAGAGATAGGAAGAGAAAGAGAGGAGAATAATTAGTCAGACCTCCAGCCGCGGAGACTGACAGGTAAAGAAAGAGAGGCAGAGAATGGTGAGGTAAGAGACTAAAAGCGCGACAACTATGGACGGACAGAGTCTGAAAGTGAGAGTGCTGGAAAGAAGAAAGAATGAAAGAAGAGAAATGAGGAGACGAGGGAAGGGCTGTGGAAAGAGAAAGAGCTTGAAAAATGCCCTTTGTCATCATTTTACAGAAGAATGGATGACAAAAGGAGACAAAGAGGGAGAGAAATCTCAAAAAATGCATGACCCCGGCCCCTTTTGGACAACAATGAGCACTTGTCTATCCATCAATTCAGCTCAGTGGTGTTTTTGGTGACCTAAACACACCGCAGAGATTCATTGTAACATGATGGCACTTCCTGTCAGCATCTGCCCTCAGAAAGCCTCCCTGAACTCAATGCATAAGCATGCTTATTAGTAAGAATAATTACTTCTACTTAGACTTATACCGGTATTCGGTAATGCGATATATTACGGTAATGAATATGCACAATATTGTTATCGTGGGCACTTATAAATACCGCAAATAATTATATATTACAAATTATTCAGAATTTGAAATGCATTTTAAGAAAACTATTCCAATCAACTGGTCAAACTGCAGAACACTGAGATGCCTGAAAGACTGTGTGAGCTCTGATGTAAACAAGCACTTATAAGAAGCACATGGAGGAACGTGAGAGACATTGTGGAAAGAAAAAAAAATTGTAATTGTAAGCTAAGTTTAATCAAAACCTAAACCAGGGTAGAAGGCATATTTTAAGGGGGAGATGTTAAAATACTTCTCATACTTCTCCAATCCCAGTTTTACATGAAGAGACGGCTATAAGTAAATGCTTTCATTAGGCTTGTTCAGTTATATTAAATACTTCTTTGACTGAATAAAACCAGCTAATCAAAATTTTATTAACATAAAGTACATTTTAACAGACAAAAATTTTTTTTTACAGCGACGGAAGTAATGTGAAAATTACAGCTTATTCTGTTTCTAAAGAGCATTGCCATAAAGAATCCTCAAGGTCACCATCATAGATGACTATATATAATTATTATTTGATTATTATTATATATATATATATTTAATGTTATTTCCTCAGAGGCACAAATATGCACAATTATATTCAGGACTGAAGACGGGCAATATTTCTCCCCCTCCAGCCCCTAAATAAACGTCTGCATTGACTCTAGAAAACATAACTTCCTGAAGCTCCTCCATCTTCACCTAAAGGTCCCCGCGGGTTTCAGTTAACAGTTTGCCACTTGATCCTCAGATCCAGCTTGTGTGCGAGTTTGGTCCGGAGCCAAAGGTCGTGTCTTGTTTGTGCAGAGGTTGTGGTTTGATGCCTCTGAACTGGTATTAAAGGGGCTGTTTCATGAAGCACGGGCACCACAGCTGGCACACGTACACACAAACTTCCCCTTCCGTTCAGACACCTTTAAAAGGACCGTTTCAGGTTTAATACAAGAAACCCTCAAATAGCATTTGTGGCATAATGTCTGTTACCACAAACTCATTGGGTTAAACTAATTGTCTGCAGTTAAGCCACAAATACTGTCAGTAGAGCTAGAGTTCTATAAACTCCAAACATTAGACTTCTCTGTAAAGGTCATGCAGGAACATATGCACAAGCGACACACACTCAGTAAACAGTCAGAACTAAACAATCTTTCACATTTATATCACTCCTTCTTTCTCTCTCCTCCATGCCTGAATCTATAGCAGCTCATCGCAGTGTAATTAACTTAAGAGTTCTTATTAATTATCTATGCGCGAGATAGTTCATTACCGCATCATTTCAGGCATAGCAGACGCCACTTAACACAACCCACTTCCTCCGCACTACCTCCCAGTTTACATCTTTCACTGGTCTCGAAAGACAAGCGACGTTTTCTAGCCCTTTAAATTCATATGTCTCTACTGATGCAGGGAGGTTTTTTTTAAGGAAACACAGAGTTATATGTTTCTTTTAAGTATCAACTTGGCCTCAAATGTTTCTCCTAACATTTCTTGACAGTATAAAATAGAAACACATTAGACAGTTGACAAAGTAAAGAGTGCAGAGCTATAAAATTAATATTGATAGCCAGGAGCATAGTCTCCATATGTAAGAGAGGGCATGATATAAAATTGATCAGCTTTGTTCATTAATATTAACTGCAATGTGACATTCGCCAGGAGAAAGTGTAGACCGATTCACAAACAAATGACTCTTATGAGCTCATTCTTTTTAGTGAATTAAAAAGCGTGTAATTTAAATATATGTCAAGTCCATGCAAAAGAAAAACAGCAATGTTTCTTATTTTGTTTAAAATTTTTCTTTAATAGAAATTCAATCAAATGCTTGTGTATTTGGAACTGAATTGAATTGGGAAATCTGTATCTTCTGAAATCTGACGTTCGACTTTGGTGTAGAGCTGTTTGTGAGATCGCTACTGAAGCTTGTCTTTTCTTGTGGGAAAAGAATCAGAGAATTCTTCATTTGCTCTACAACTGACTCGCACCGCTGCTGCATTCTAAACAATATTCTTTCACAATACTGAAAGAATTTCAAAATTATTTTTGTAAATGTCATTTGCCATCCCTTTGTATAAGAGAACCAGAATCCCCATGGCAACAGGCATCCCTTTCAGAAACGGGCGCTGTGAAATATCACCCTCCCATAACATGTGCACCACGCAATTACTTTCCCTGTCTAGCATGGCTCTAATCTCTGTCACTGGTCCACCTATTATTGCTTTTCCAAGTCTCTTTCCATCCATTTCTTCCCTTCAACCTCACCTCTCGTTTTCCATTTCTTCCACCGCATCCCTCTATTCTGAAAGCAGGAGCACTTTCCTCTCTTTCCCTCGTTTCTTATCTCTCATTCACCTCAATATACAAGAGTGGAACAAAAACAGAAAGAGAGGAAGAAAACGAAAGAGAAGGAGAAAGGCCGAGAGTAAGAGAGGCTCTGACGTTAACAAGATAGCTCGTTAAAGCAAGGGGACAGGAACGAGAGAAAGAGAGAGAGATGGAGAGAGAGAGAGAGAGAGAGAAGTGGATGTAATTGGTGGCTTTTTGAAAAGGAAAGACAGAAAAGACAGAATTAGGTTTTCCATCTGCGGCCCTGAGTGTGTGTGTGTGTGTGTGTGTGTGTGTGTGTGTGTGTGTGTGTGTGTGTGTCAAATTGATGTCTGTGACAGTTTCAGATATCAACAGGTCAAACACACAGTGCTCACTTATCAGGCTCTCTATGTCTCATTTATACACATGCGTCTATTATTGGAGTGAAGCATATTCAAGCATCTCAAATTTGTCACTGTATTCACAGTATAATAAAAAGGGACTAAGAGAAAGTGGTACAGCCTACTTCGGTTTCTAGCAGAGAACGCATAAAAGGTGTGTGAAAAGCTGCTTAGCATCGGCACGGCATCTTCACGGACTATTAATAACATGAAAACATTGCAATTAAAGGTAAATGCTGCTTTCGTGTGTTCAGTTTCATTGCAATAAGTGGTTTTCCGGCATGCATATAAACGTACTTCTTACACTGTGTTCAGCATTTCCTTGAGGAAAAACTAAATATACTACACAACCAGTGTAGAAAGATTCTAGAATAAATGGCTATTTTGAACCCACTCGTTTCAGTGACTTCTAAATCATGCTACGCAACCAGTATATAAAGAAAAGACTCCCATGAATCAGTTCTTGTAATGAAAAAGCTTTAACTGCTCCAACTCTCTCTCTGGTGCACTCTGATTGGCTGTCAGCTTTTTATTGTTACTCTGCTGGAAAAAAAATTTGTTCTGAAAGTGATTCCAATGATTGTCTTTAACGTTTTAGAAGCTGTGTGGAAGTCTCTATTCTTACAGAATTTGAACCATTATTAAAACATTACAGTTTTTGTAATTACTATAGTTATTGTACTTGTTGCGAATGGACCTTTACTAATTTAAATTAAGTCCAAGAGAATCGGAGAGAAAAACTCTGAGAGAATCTATTTCATATAGCCTATATACATAAACAGTAACATTATGATGAACTGAAATATACCCAAATGTATCAGAATCGAAACTAATAAAAAATCTGAATCTAATTTATACTTTGGATGTGCTAGTCCTATTTAAGAAAATGTCACATGTCACATTTTTTTATTTTATGTAGTATTGGATTGTATGAAAATCAATCAGAACTAGGTCTTTGTTTGTAAATTTTAGGAAGTTTGTGTGTGGCAGGCTCAATTTATGTGTATGTGTCTGTGTGTAATTCTTCCTAATCCCATCTCTGATGGGCTCCTCTTATCCTCTTCTCTCTGTGCCAGACACAGCAATATTCTGCCAATGTCAGGAGCCAAGCACACATGCACTAACACTTACACAATATCCTGAAATATCCCTGCATCGTGTCTATGCCACAAGCGAGCGGCGTGACAAAAGTAGATCACTTCCTTTATAATCAATGAAGCCAAACTGCATATGTGTGAAGATTTTAATGGGAGCGATCCAGTTTTGTCGTGTTACATCACTCATTTGATGTAAGCATAAAGGCCTTTCGGTCCGCGGGAACCTTTTCATAGTACCAGAATACTTTTTGCAGTTTTTGTATTTTATTTCGCAAGTATGATGAACAGCGATAGATGGACGGATGCTGAAGTGCAGGCACTTGTAGCAAATGTAGCACTGCCAGTTGTCGTTGGAGATTCTTAATCCTCTTTTCCGTTCTTTCAATCACTTTACGTAAACGTCGACATTTCATGTCCATTATTGGGAAACCCGCGAGACACAACAAAAACACAGCTCCGATCATAGCGTCCTCCTGCCTCCTGTTGTTAACGTTGTTCTTCTTTGTTTCCGTTGTTGAACGCCGTGCACAAATTACGTAACGGTCAACCGGCTTATGTCACGTCCTAGTACACACTGTCGGTGTCAATGCATCCCTTTAAATGGTACTGGGAAATAGTTCGCGGAAAATCGTCCCACTACTTTAGAACTGTACATTTAGTACTAGAATTAAAGCGGTGTGATGATGCGGTGTACTTTCTTAATGCATGTTCTTGGCCTTATTTGTAAAAGATTTAGTTGACCTCAAGGAGAAACTGAACATGAATTGAGACAATTACACTGATAACCACTTACTTAACCACAAAAATGCATGAAATTAAGCTTGCGTACTTATAAAAAAAACCTGATGATGAAACGAATTTGCTAGTAAATTTCATAAAATGTAATGGCAATAAACGCATTGAATGAAACATGAAATTTTGATGTAGAAAAGACTGGAATAATATATTCTTGTAAAACATTTGTTATATATGAGTCTTTGTTATATTTACAACTTTGAAAAATAATTTTTACAGTATCATTTTTTACTCCAGTTTTGCTTGTGGATACAACAGTCTTGAACACCTAATCACAAAATTATGCTAATGCAAATGCAAAAATAATTTTTTGGCAGCCATATTTGTCACAAATGATTAATTTGTTTCACAAAATGAATGTGTTGAATAACATGCGGGTAACCAAGATAAAGTGAATAGAATTCAGCTGGCCTTGTGACAAAAGTGGGGCCCACTATAAAGGGGCCCCTTATTATGAATAAAACCGTTTTCAGGCATATATTACTCTTAAAAGTGCATTTTGTTTTAAAATTAATATCCCAAGGAAAAAATTACCTCAAGTCACCAAGAAATTATGATACACATGACAATGACGTGAGTCGCACCACATTTTCACCGCCCCCTCCCCAAAAAAGCCACACCACAATCCGGCCTTGAGAGGGAGAATAAGAGAGAGGAAGAGTGATGATTTGACACAAAGACGCAGCCGGCAGCTCGCCATGACATGGCACTATGAAACGGTTAATGACGCAGCTTTCGGCAGGATGGATTATCTCTCTCCTCCTCTCTCCCCCGTTCCTTTATTGGCTTTTGTCTGATTGTGCTACATTAGAGAACAGCAGTGAGCTGAGTTTAAAGGAAGCTGCCATTCTCCAGAGGAGCCATAATTAATAACGCAAGCATATCCATCTGTTCTAGACTCCTATACGTTCTCTTTTCTCCCTTTTTCTTTCACTCCTTCTTTTGCTTAAACATTCCACTCTGAGTGTATTGTGTGTGGCATCTCACTCTTTTGTCTGGGTGTGTGCATGAATGCATATGGAATGTGTGCGTTTAAAAGAGAGGGAAAGAACACGTGATAAACTAAGCTCAGCCTTTCTTCAACATTTAAGAATATAGCACACTTAGAAATCGTATATGCATCAATGTAATTTTAGTATTACTGAAATACTATAATAGTTTTTGTTCTGATTTTGAATTAGATTAAATTTTTTATTTATATTTTCTGTTTTCATTTTCATCTTTGCTGATGTTTCAGTAATTTTATGCTTTATATATATGTCTATATATAGTTTCTAAAGTTGTTTAGTTAGTTATTTAGTTAATTTAGCACTTCAACTTAATTTTTTTATTCTATTTTATTAGGTAAGGTTTATGTCAAGTAATTTTTTAATGTAATTTTGAAACTTTTTTATGGTTTTACTTTTAGTTAATGATATATATTATATATATATATACAAAAACATATTCTTATAAAAATTATGCACGAGCACACACTTTTTAAGTAAAAAAAAGCTATACAAATTAAAAAGAGTTAACAGAGTTCTGCTTTGTTAAAAGAGTATATACAATATATGTGTCTCTGGACCACAAAAACATAAGGGACATAAGGGACAATTATGAAATAAGCTTTCTATTGATGTATGGTTTGTTAGGATAGGACAATATTTGGCCGAGATACAACTGTTTGAAAAATCTGGATTCTCAGGATGCAAAAAATTGCATTTAAGTTTAAGTTGTCCAAATTAAGTTCTTAGTAATGCATATTACTAATCAAAAAGTAAGTTTTTATATATTTACGGTAGGAAATGTACAAAATATATTCATGGTACATGATCTTTACTTAATATCCTAATAATTTTTGCCATAAAATAAACATCAATAATATCAATAATATATTCACACAATATTCAATGTATGTATTCCATGTCTCTCAAATAATATAAAATCATAAGAACTGCATGTATATTAAACACACAAATTAAATTAACTGTAAAATACTTTCAGATTAGTATATCACAATAACTTCAGCTACCCACAGAAATCTGAGAGGAGACAGGCAGAGAAGATTCAGCTAGATACATATGAGTCTGGATCTATTCAACATCAGGTTAATGAGGAAGGTAGAGTAACATAGTTGTTTGCAGTGTGCTTATTGAAACTGTTGAACTTATGGCCTTGCTTATTTAGACGAGAGAGAGCGAGCAAGCATGCCTAACTCTCACTTATGACTGTGGGTTTAATCAGAGCATCAATCTCTAGCAGAGGGGAACAGAATAAAAAACAAATCTAATTACAGCAGATCATTCAGAAGATGAATTAAAGACAGAGATAACGTTACAGACAACCACGTTAAATCACCCCGCACTTCCTCTCTCTCAACACACACACACTCACAGCTCCCTGTTTTTGCAATAACAGGAAAATGGTCTCTCTCTCTCTGAGCTCCAATCATGAAGGATTAAAGCCTGTGCTTATTCCTGCTATTTTATCTGATTATCATGTTAACCTCTAGGAATGAGCCCCAGACATTCACACTACCAATATTAGAAAGACAGAAAGTTGAAAGAAGGAGGAAAATCTTATTCAAACTTTTCTACAGCATTATAACATCAGCCCTGTGTGTGTGTGTGTGTGGCCACATGAAGGACATTGTTATTGCTGATATGTTGCTCTTTCATAGCTCAAGACATCACAAACTTTCTGATTCCACAGACATTTGCCTTATTCAAGTAACTTTATCAGATGCTTCTCTTAAAATTGCTTTGTTTACTTTGTTGTTGTTTGAAGAGATCCAATATAAAACTCTAAAGTTAATGCAAACGGCTTAGCTAAGAAAATCAGGTTTGAATTTGATGAGAAATGCTTGCATTCAAATTGAAATATGTCAATGACTTTTGATTTGGTGTGGGTTTTAGTTTCTCAGAGGATCTGAGTGCCGTTGTAAATCAAGATCTGAACTGAAATTTCTAATAATATAATAAAAATGATTCAAAATAATAAAATCATTTAAACATTCAGCTCAGTAACTTGTTTTTAATCGAAGAACATTCAGTTCTTGCAATTTCTAGTCACAAAATGAATCAAGGTTAATTTAATATCAATACTCCTTTTTTGTGGATTTGAGTGAATAAATTATTGTTATTATATAAAAATAAAAAAATCTAAATTAAGATGCTAAAAAAACTAACTGAAGATGTAAAGTGAAATGTATTTCTTACATAATACTAAACTTCCTGAATACAAAATGAATCTAGCTAATTATTTTAATATCAATACTCCCATTTCTTTTTTCTTTTTTTTTTTACAAACAAAGCTTTGTCAGAATTACAGCAGAAATCCTGGAAGTAGCTAATTTTAAGAGACATTTAAATATTATGCTGGACAACAGGGGCCTTCGAGACAAAAAGTTTAAGCACCACTCATCTAGGAGACACAATTGAGCGATTAAAGAGATCACAGTAGTGATTCTTCTTTCCTGTGATTTGTGTTGGTCTGGACGAGTTCAGGATGATTCTTGGCATCCCTTTTTGCAGTCCGCGTGTGTGTCTGTCACTGCGGCTCCTGGCACAGCTGAGCGGCAGCACCCTTGCCAGACACCCCTCCATCTCTCCCACACAAACGAGGGAAGAGGGACGAATGGGATGAAGAGATAGAGCGGACAGACACACAGAATTGTTAGAGAAAGCAGCTTGAGAGGAAAAGCAGGTATGGCGAGAAGATTACAGCCAAGAGGTGAGGAAACGAATGAGAAAAAGAGAGCGAAAATTAAAGAAAGAGAGAAAAATGAACCGGATTTAAACACAGCTGCCAATGAAGGGAATAAGTGTATGAGATAGAGACACACAAGAGAAGAAAAAGAGAAAGAGAGAGGTCTAGAGGAAGAAAGACAGGGTCCTAATCCTGTAACAGACAGCTTTGTGGCGTGATTGACAGCCGAGTGCACTACACTGGGGCAGCCCTGGAGGGGGTCTCAGAGGGGTGTGAGTGTAGGGGGATTATCCACCCATCGCTCATACACCCCTAAGACAGGGTCAAGTGGTACAGGCCATTGGCTCTTGTTTTCCCACTCACTTTCACACGTCCATTGAGCGACTTGCTCTGTTTTGTGTATGGTTTTGGTTTGCAAATGTCGCCTTAATATGGACAGATAATTCAAAACACCCTCTCTCTTCCCACCCCTGTCCTTTCAGTGAGCTGACATAATTATCTTTGCTTTTAAAGACAGATCCTCCCAGTTTAGCCAGCTGTCAAACCGTTTTGTGACTCAAAAGAAAAAATATATATATTTTGAGAGAATTTTAACAAGATATAACTGCGATATTTCTCATATTAAGTGTACTTTATTAGGATTTGCATCAAAGTGTACTTTAGGCTAAAATTGATGCATGTGTCTTTCTCTTATTCAATGAGACACAGAAAATAGTTTTCAATGACAAAAAAAAAAAAAATGAATCAATTGAATTAGACATCACACAGGACCTTAAAGCTACAGTTCACCCAAGATGAATGACTTTTGAATTAGATGAATGAACACCATTTTCTTTCCCAGAGACAAAACCATCATGTGGCTTCGAGTGGACTTGAAATGCAGAGCACACCGACTTCTTTATTTTGTGTGCTTTTTTTGGTAACCATTCATTTTCATTAAATGGAAACGAGCAACTTTACATGAGAAAATCTTTTTAAAAAATTCAAAATTTGGGGTGAACTGTTCCTTTAAGACATCACACCAAAGTAACTCAGTGTACTTTTATCTCTCAGAGCCTCATTGTGATTTGCATTAAATAAATAACACTTTCCAATACTGCCACAAAATCTCAATGGACTTAGTTTTCAAATTCAAGACACCAAAATGGCACACAAAAAAAACAAACATTTAAAGGGGGGGTGGGGGGGGTACAATGCTGTTTCATGCATTCAGAGTTGTTTACTCTGTTAAAGAGTTGGATTCTCATGCTAAGCATAGACAATGTTTCAAAAAACGATTTGAATGTATGACAGAGTGCCAACATTTTACTTCCAGGTTGATACAAGTTTGCCTCCATCGCAAAGCTGTATCTTTCTTTTATAAATATGATAAACTAAAGACTTTTTGGATATATGAAAGATGCAAAACTACTCTGTATGGACTCAACAATAACATGAGATTTGGTGAAACTGTGTGTGTTATGCCCCCTTTAACACTACACAAAAATAGTTACACCCTGAACAATCCCATTTCAAGATCTTACAGGAGGACTTTACGAACCTGATCTTGTCTGTTCCTGTCTGTGCTCCAATTCCGATGTGAAGAATAAATACATTATCTGTACTGCAGGGACTGGGGGAGGGTGCAGCTATGTTTTCCTTCATGATGTGATATTTCCCTGAGAAGAGAGATGGCAGCACCCTGCGGCCTGAGATGTGAGGGAGGCAGAGGGAGAGAGAGGGGGAGTGCACAGGGTGAGGACAGACCAGTTTCATCTGCACCCCATTTCCCTTCCGAACCCAAGCGAAACTCAATATCCCGCCTCCTACTGAGTGCGAAAGACAGATACAGGGAATGCTGCTGCTTGACGATGCCTATCAAGCCCCATTCAGCCCAGATCTGGGCACTTATTCATGGAAGGAAAGAGAGAGAGAGAGAGAGAGAGAGAGAGACTAACATAAACCAGGTGGGTAGGAATACATGCACAAATAAAAACTCTGGAATGCCAGGCAAAGATAGTGTGTTGCACTATATGAAACAAGGCACACTGTACCAATCATACTAAGTGAGTGTTTGAAAGCATGCATGTAGATTAGAGGTCTTCACAGTGCACCCGAGACCCGTCGACCCCGGACCCGACCCGGGACCCGTACGGGTTCAGGTCTATATTTTAAATCATCAGCCGGGTCCGGGTCGGGTCCGAATCTATTACCTCGGGTCCCGGGTCTGTTTAACATTGTGTGTAATACCCATGCGATCGGAGTCATCGGACTCGGAGAACATCCGGCCGTGATCAAAGACTGCTTGTGTTTTTTGTAACTTGCAACTTGTAAAATTAGGAAAAGAAAAGTGTGAGCCAAAAAAGGTGATCTCTCTCTCTCTCTCTTGAGACTTGACACACTCATGTTTAATATATTTCAAATCAGCAACACAATCTGAGGTGAACTGTCACATGAATGTTTTCTATGACGATCAAATTGCGTTAAAGCATTTTAGGTTGATAAAGCTAGCACGCATGTGCAGTTATGTTTCTATGGCAAGCAGTGAGGGACACTTCGACCGCCAAACCGCGTTTTACATTTTCTCCCGTTTTTATAATATTATAAATGAACCATTTAATCTTAACGTTTTAGTGGTTCAGATTCAGACTCGATGCAGAGCAGAGAGCACAGAGATCAGATGATAGCAAATAAATAACGTCAGTGGCCATGGCATTGCACGAGCGATCGTTATTATAGTTCAAAAGGCAAACAGTGTAAGTTATTATGCGAATTAACTTGAGTCAGAATGTACATGTGCACAGTAGCATTTGTCATCCGTCACCATGACATCAAGTGGACTTTTGAAGCTGAAATAATGAGTGGATTCAGCTTGGACTTGGAATAACATGAATAACTTTCTTGACGGAGGATTGTAATGCATCACAGGCAGTCAGGTACAAGGAAGAGAGACCACGGCTCTTTAAATTAGGTGATATGTGAACGTCGGGTCCAGTCGGGTCTGTCTTCCCGGCGGGTTCGGGTCCAGATTTAAAATAATAAACGGGTCCGGGTCGGGTCCGGGTAGGCATTTCTCAGATCTACACGGGTCAGGGTCCAGCTTTTGAAATAATAGACGGGTCCAGGTCGGTTCGGTGTAGTACATTACGGTCTCTGTCGGGTTCGGGCACAAATTTTTGGACCCGTGAAGACCTCTAATGTAGATATATGTGTGTAGCATCATGTTGGATGGGGCCACCCATGCTAAAATTTCCAGTGAACACAACAACAAAAAAGTCACTGATTGCATATTTGTGTGCATTAAATCACAATATACAGTCTTTGTTTACATTTGCTGTCCTGACTAACCAATCAGACACATGATAACTCTCAAAAAGCAAGCTGGACCAATCACAGAATTAAAAACGCAATTACTTACATGTTCATGATTCTAAATTGTTGTCACTTCCTAGCATTCAAATGGAGACAGATATCTTGAATTTAGACCCAAACACACTAAATACACATGAACCTGTCAAAAATGACCTTCAATTATATTATAAAATTGTCCAACTAAAAAAATCCATCTATTCACCATGGATTCAACCCAGACACACTATATACACAACTCTACACACACACAAAGCTCCATCACTTCTGCCCAGTAAAAAGCTAGGGGAGTCTTTGTCTCCATCACCCCACAAACCCTCACACCCTTCCGCCTGGCATTTTAACCCCCCTTTCTTTAGGTGGACAGACAGAAAGAAAACCTCTCCATCTGTTCTCCCTCCCATGGCTTTGGAGTTATACTACAGCCGGACTCCAACAGAGAGAGAGATGTTGAGAGAAGGAGAAACAAAGAAAAGTGCATAAGGACGGGGTAAAGGAAAGGTAAAGGGGGATTGATTTTCTTGTTGTCCAGCGGTACAGCACTGAGAAGGTGTGAGTCACACGGTCACACGCTTTTCTGTTCTGATTGTGGAAATACAAAACAAATAAAATAATACAAAAAATAATAATTTAAAAAATCTCAAGTCAACTATAAAATAAAATACATTTACATAAAATAAAATAAAAAAGTTAAATAATTTTGTTTGCCAAGTAAGAGGGCCCAGATATTTTGGGTGAAACAAAATTACAAAACAAAGCTTAGGCATCAAAACAAAATTGGGTTTTACAAATAAAGAATTTGCTAAACATTACACTAAACATAGACATATAACGTTTTTAAAGATAAACTTGAAATGAGCATCTAATATTGGGTGATAATCAATATGATTCTGACGCATTGTGTTTTGCGATCTTGAAACAGCAGGTGCGTTTTCATGGACACTTTTTACTTCCATCGGAATGAATTCAGTCTGACTGATGAATCCGAACGTAGTCTTTACATCCATCCGATCAAGTGTTTACATGTCCTCTCACTCGGATTAAAAAAGGGATAAACCACCCCTTACAATCCAATCAAAATTTTAGTCGGATCGAGCCAATTCAATCCGACTGACGTGTTTACATGTGACATTTTTATTCTGATTGTGCTTCTAGTCCTATTACGATCGGATTCGAAGGGTCCATGTAAACGCAGCTAGTGTTTTGCCAACTTGCTTTTAAATGACTTTGACTGACAGCATAATCAAATTTACCATAGAAGCATTCAAAGAGCATGAGACACAGAACTTTCTGACGTGTCCTGTGGCTTTAAACATCAAGTGCATTCACAAGAACAGCTGTGTGTGTGAAAGTGCATCTGAGGTGTTCGGACTGGCACAAACCCGTCAAACCACCCACTTCAAAAAGACAGACAACACAGAGGAGGAACACAAGCAACTATTTAAACCCAGCACACACACACACACACACACACGTGTAACACGAGAGAGCAACTGGATTAAGAGACAGGAAAACTAATAGAAAGAGAGATTGAAAAAATGAGGGGAAGGTGGAAAGCAGGGGGGATTCATTGAGCGAAGCATAATTTTTGGCAAATGATTAAGTGTTTTAGCTGGAGTATGTTTGTGTGTGTGTGTGTGTGTGTGTGTGTTTGAGGTCTTTCAGCGAAGCTTTGTTCTGAGGGGAGGAGAGGGAGAGGGGGCAGAGGAGGAGAATCTCCAGAAAGCGAGAGCGATACGCTACTGACGGAGTGAGAGAGGGAGTCCGGCCTCCTAGGAAATTTAACCCCGAAGTTGGATGTGATCCAGCGCTCTGAGCTATAACATTTTTTAAACAGATGTACACATTAAAGCTTTTCTGCAGAAAGGAAAGGAACAGAGAAACAGAAAAAAAGGGGTGAAAATCATAGGCGACTGCACTCAGAAGTGCATCTCAAGGCTGGGATGAATTATAGGAAATATTGCAGCTGAAATGCTGAAGCGATATTAAAACATGGCATCAGCACCGGGGACCAAACTGGAGCTGCCGTCCAGCTCCCGAATATAGGGTTCACCCTGCCGCCCCATTTAAACACACACAAATACATAAACGCTTAACAGTTCCCTTACTGTTGAGGAACACTGATGTGAACTATGCCCAGAAACCCTAAAAAGATGGCGGTGTCATCTGATATTATAGTCATTTAATGAAAGCTTAAAGGATGCATACGTTTGAACTTTAAAGGAAGTTCATTCAAAAATGAAATGAATGTACCTAATGTCATTCTAAACCTCTGTGACATTCTTTCTTCCGTGAAACACAAAATAAGAAATTAAGTGAAATGCTGAGAACCTTATTTTATATTCAATTAAGGGCTGCCAAACTTTTAACAGGACAAAAGATCATACGAGTAATTCATATTGTGTGCTATATGCGAAAATGAAATTGTAATCAGCTGAAAGTCTTTCCATCCAGTGCAATTCTTAAATCTCAGTTACGCTCGTATTCAGTTTAAATCTAGCATGGCAAGACATATCACATCAGGTTTGACACCAATGATATTAAATGTACAGTCATTTATTCTCATTACTGTTGTAAAACTGTGCTGCAACACTTCTTTAAGTGCTATTATGAGATGTTTAGTGCATTTTCAGCACATTAAGACTTAGATTTTTCAAGGTTCAAAGAAGTGTGTAACATTGTATATTGTTTGAGTCGTATGGAGTCTAAGAAAAGTGTCAAAGCTCATTATGAAAAAGAGTAAGAATGCACCAAAATTTTAATTCTGGCTTATAATAAGAAGGTGAAAATTAAATAAACAAAATAGTGTAGCATTAATTCATAAACACATGAAAATTATTAAACAGGACAATTAGTAAAATCAAACATAAAAACACGAAATATTAAAAATAAATTACTTAAAACTTAAATAAATCATACAACCGCCTCAAAGCTTATCATGTAAAAGAAGAGGAATTAACCGATATTAAAATTCTGGTTAATTACAAGCTAAAAATTAAATATTAACAATTGACATATACATAGCATTTCTATATTACAAATAACAAAAATTATTTAATATAACAATTAGGAAAAACAAACAAACAAAAAAACACTTAAAACTGAAACGGAACATTTTAAAATCTAGTGAATATATTCAATATCAATCAAAACCTTATCACTTCTAATATTAGCTTAACTTACTGGAAATCATGCATCCCTTTTAAAAGAGCACTCTTGAAATTCTGGAATAAACTCTTTGGGTGCTCCATGAAGATATAAGTCTCGTAAGGGTTTAGCGGCATGAGGGTGAGTAATTGATGACAGAATGTTCATTTTTCCTTTAAGGGAACTGATTCAGAACTGATTACAACTGTTGACGGTAGTAATTATAGTCTCCATCATTTGTTTTGTCCCTGTAAAAAGTGATCAGTGACAATAGCAGGAAACAGCACTGCTGGTGGGACTGGTTTATGTTTCCTAACATGACGGATTCTTCAAGCTGAAGTGTGCAGAGGAGCCGTGGGAGGCCCATGAGTTCTCGTTAGGCTGGAACGCGGCCCTAGCGCTGTCACCAAGTGTGAGTGCTGCGTTCTGTTTTCTAGAAGGGAAGACTGTGTGTGTGTGTGTGAGGCAGGAAGTCTTCAGGGTCGTGATCCATTGACCATCTCTCACACTCTGTAAGTAGGTCACGTCAAACCCAAGGCCCCCTAACTGACAATTACAAACTGTCACACAAACACACATGCAAGGGCATTTTGGTCATTTTGTCTACTCAAGAACTTACAGATAACTGATAACTGATTACTTGAGAGTAGTGGACGGGGTGTAACATTGTAAATGTTGTTCATGTGTCTGATTTATAAAATAGAAAGTAAGAAATATATATATATATATATACTATTACCCTAGTATATACATACACACACACACACACACTTCAAAAGTTTGGGGTCAATAAAATTTTTATGTTATTGAAATAAGTCTCTTATGGTCACCAAAGCTGAATTTATTTGATAAAAAAAAAAGTAAAAGCATATATATATATATTTTTTTTTAAATGTCATTAATTCCTGTGATGGCAGAACTGAATTTTCAGCATCATTACTCTAGTCTTCAGTGTCACATTATCTTTCAGAAATCATTCTAATATGCAGATTTGGTGCTCAAGAAACATTTTTATAATTATCAATGATGAAATGCAATTTAATACTTTTGATGAAACCAACCTTTTTTTCAGGATTCTTTGATGAATAGAAAGTTCAAAATAACAGTATTTATTTGAAAAAAAAATTGTAATAATATAAAAGACTTTCACTTCAACCAATTTAATGCGTTCTTTCTGAATAAAAGTTTAAAAAAAAAACACCTTTTGAATGCTAGTAAGTAAACATATACCCTTGGCCCTACAGAACCATATTTGTTCCTGATATATTTCAGTTTATCTCAAATCTTCAAGAGGACTTCATAAAGAAAGAGGCTTTAGAAGTCCTAATACACACACACTGTATTTTTAGCACACGCATTAACACAAATCATAGGGGCCTCATTCAAAATCAAACAACACAGAACTACAACTTCACAATCAGACGACAGGAGGACAGGAAAGGTTTGCACATTGCACACTCTTTGAATACAACTGCAGATAACACAGTTTCCGTTGATAACTGCTGTTCCTCTCATGTCTTCCCCTGACTTTTTGTGTTTAGCTGTAGAGACGACGATGCAAATGAAGTCTGGCTGCCAGGTCTGTCTCTCATTTACAGCTCCGAGATCAGTCACCTTCAGCCCAAGCAGTGACACTGACCCCATTACTGACCCAGAGACCGAACCGCTATCTCACACAGATTTTAGCCCTAGGACCTTTAGATCTGGAATCAGCCATGTAAAACTTGTTTTTTCTTTGTTTTCCATAACAGAGCTGATTCCAGATTAAGACAGACAGAGAGACAGCGGAAGTCGATTAAAGTGGGCCCGGGTGACATGGGCTAATCTATAGGAAAAAAGTGGTTTTCCTCAGGCTAATTACATTTACAATTCATCTAATCAACAAGCAAAAGCTTCTAATGATGCTATGTTGTGGTCAGTAGTTGCCAGGGTGTTGCTATGCAGTTGCTAGAATGTTACTAGAATGTTAAGGAGCATTGCGTAGGTTCTGAAATTTCTAACCGTTACTGACACCAGTGGCCGTTAGAGGAACTGCAGCCAGTCTCAGTGCGCACGCTCATACGAGCACGACCACATCAACCAGGGTTCCCGCAGCAACCACTGACGGCTCATCGAGATTCATCAGCATGTTTGAGGTAAGAAAAGTTATAGTGCTTAGTATAGCATAGTACTTAGTACAGTATAGTAAGGTTATTGTTTGACAGACCATATTTTAGTAGAATGTTGCAGTGCTACTTTATATTATCAACTAAAGTCTACTTCTAAAAGTATTTTAACACTGTAACACACACACTCCCAACACTCACAGACCTCTTATTTTGACTATTGTAGAGTGACGCTAAATTATATAACGGAGTTGAAGACGTTATGCTTATTTTTAGATTTAGTACAATTACTATTGTAGTTGTACTACTATACTATTTGTAGAATAGCAATACCATTATGGTAAGGTAACTCTAACCTTGATGTATGAGCTTGTCATGCTTTAATTTCATTCAGAATACCACATGAAATGTTGCACTAAAAACACTTGTCAAGAATCAAATGCCGCTCCGATGTTGACTCTTGACTTTGCCCGACGCCGGTCGCTCTCTCTTTTTGCCACACTAGATAGGTTTTTTTTTTTTTTTACATACGAGGAGTGTCCATGGGTGTCTGAATTGTGCTGCCAATAATAAGTAATATTTATTAAACAATAAAAGACAATAAAAAGTTATATTTGTTTTTCCAATTAAAAAACTGGAGCTGTTTTCTATTTGAATGTACTGTATATTTATTATGTAATTTATTCCTGTGATTCCTGTTAACGGCTGTAAAAAAGGAAAACATTATCAAAAACATTCTACTAACTGAAAACAGTATATCACATTAAAACTTAAATTTAGGGGAAATCGTGGCCTAGTGGTTTGACTCCTAACCCTAGGGTTGTTGGTTTGAATCTCGGGCCGGCAATAACACGACTTAGGAGCCCTTGAGCAAGGCATCGAACCCCCAACTGCTCCTCGAGCGCCGCAGCATAAATGGCTGCCCACTGCTCCGGGTGTGTGTTCACTGTGTGTGTATGTATGTGTTCACTGCGTGTGTGTGTGTGTGTGTGTGTGCACTTTGGATGGGTTAAAGGCAGAGGACGAATTCTGAGTATGGGTCACCATACTTGGCTAAATGTCACGTCACTTTTTTTTTAAACTGCAAGCTAGAAAGCAAAAAGTAAGAAAAAAAAGAACTTCCCTGTCTCATTAGCCAAATCCAGGCCTGATGGTATGTGTATGTGCGTGTGTCTTTGACCCAAGCTGGACCTTATGGCAGCAGGAGAAGATGATCCTGATTAGTCTGTGTGAGAACTGACCAAATCACACACAAATACACAGACAGAAAGCCTCCTGTCCAACGCTCATGTGACCCTTTAAACCTGTGAGTGGAATTAGCCAAGAAAGAAAGAGCGTGAAAACAGAAGTGAAGGTCTCAACATCTGTAGGGTCAGGTGGTTGCAGACCTTGATCAGCTTTATTACAAGAAAAAAAAGAAAAACAAAAGGAAGACAGCAGAGATTGAGCTGAACTGATTCCCTGTTTCCTATTCGGTCTGCGTTCTAATATTATGGCTTAAGTGAGGAGGCCCAGTTTCCGAGAACTGTCATCACGTACCTGCACACACAAATACAATGATTCAAACAAACACAGAGTGATGAGGGATGTTCAGAGCGAGACCACACACACACCACACACACACTCGTACCATGCTGCAGGGGTTTAGGAGGCCCGGGTCCCCTGGGGGCCCGCTCTCGGGAACAGACTGTTCCCTGCCCGTTAGCATGAGTTTAATAATCAAACAGTGTGTGTGACGATTTACGTCCTTTCAATTATTTCTAAATAGTTTCAATTAATACCCCACAAACGTCTGGATGTATTTCGGCACACAGGAGTGTGTTTGTGTGAAAATGTGTTCCTTGTATTTGCATCACACAGCCCCTGAACACACTTCTGGCTGTCTCCGCAGGGAAGGCGCCTTTGTTTCCTCATTATATTGCCTTGTTTGTGTGTGTGTGTGTGTGTGTGTGTGTGTGTGTGTATGTGTGTGTGTCTGGTCTGCAGGCAGGCTGCAGTTATTCTGCCACATCAGCTGAGAGCCATTTTCACAGCTCCTGTTGCTGAGAGCTCGTAAAACCTCTAGCAGACCCAAAACCACACACAAACACACACAATTTTCCCCATTTCTCACTGTAGGGTCCTGAGCAGATGCTCAAATGCTATTTCACACACTTTAAAGCTATCTAAATTACACATACACGCACTTATTTACTTAGCAATCTAAAAGAGGAGAAAACATATATTGTTATTATGTTTTTTTTTCAATGACTAACCAAAAATCAAGCCTAAAACAAGTTTCCCTTGTGCAAAAGTTGAATCCAGTCAGGAAGCTTAAATGAATCTACTCAGTTTAGCAAATTAACAGATTCAATCCTCTAATCCATTTGCATGTTAAAAAAAAACAACTCTCTATGTTTGTTTCTACATTTACATTCATTTGGCAGACGTTTATTATGCAAGGCGACTTACGAATTAGGACTTTCTGCACACAACCATGTCTGTCAGTGACCTATTGAGAGTGTCTCTATTCTAATCCCTTCTCCCAATGACCTCCCTCCCAAATTTCCCACGTACTTTGCCTCATCTTAAGCCTTGACATCAGTCAGCTAGCGCTTTTATCCAAGCCCAATTACCCTGCGATAAATTAATTATTAAAAATCCAGTGGGGGTAACATATTTCTTTGAGAGCGAGCGCTGATACAAAAAGCCCACCACGCATACACACACAGACCCATTTATGGTAACACACAAATCCTTACAGTTACCCACATTCGCTCGTCTGAATTCATTATCAGAAACCACATGTTTGAGCTGGATCTGAATCTCTGAAATGCAATTACCGAAAGGCACAGTGATTTAGAAGAACATGGAAGCCTTCTGAACCGTAAGTAACCGTTTGGGATCAAATTACCCAATCCACATCTTAACATAGTCAATTGTGAGAATTACACAGCCCTAACTGACCCTTCAGAACATCAGTCAGAGATGTGTTTGCTCATCCAGAAAGAGCCGGGTACCAAGGACACACAAACACACTGTCTTTCTTATGTGTATACAATGTATCAGGGGTGTGAATGTCAGAAAGTGAAGGACGCTTCCCAGACAAAGCTGGCTCACTGAGAAACACCATTTACTGTAACTGTACACAAAAAAAGCCCTCCAGTTTCATGCCTTTTCAGTCTCAAGAAACCATTTTTCATGTATGCCGCCTTAATTAAATATACATTCCGGGAATTGCATTAAACTGTGAAACAAACACAATTTTTCCTTTATAGATTTTTTACCCTAAGCAGACAATTTCAAGGTGATCTTTGTGCTGGACTTGCATTTTCTTAAGCCTAACTCAAACTGACATTCATGGCTTAGAAGATATTGATTTCTGTACATTTAAGGATGCGCCCCGCTGTTCATCCCTCGCCTCCCGATCCCTCTTTCCTCCCATCACTTCTCAACTCCTCTTTCGTTCCTCTGAAGGTTACACATGTTTCTCATTTCACCCAGGGAGGAGAGTGGCAGCACCATCATGAGAGGGTGAGATATAGTAGTAGTAGTGACGGAGGGAGTGATGGGACTGAACGGGTGAATAAAACATTCTACAGGTGCAGGACCTCATCTTCAAAGCACTGAGGAGCAGAGGTTCACTGATCCCTATTAAATATACAGCACTGCCAACAATGTAACCTGCGTACAGCTACTTTTAGAGGGAACTGTGGAGACTCCTGTAGCCTGGAGCAAAACCACAGGGTGCAGATGTCTTGTAAGTGCACGTGCGTGTCTGTGTGAGCAGCCAAATTTACTCTGCACATATTTTCAAATCAAATAACGAATATGGAGACGCTATGTTTATGTATGTGGTTTGTACGGAAAGAAACCAGACTTTACATTACAGTGTTCAAGCTACCATGTGACACAATAATAATTAAGTGGTTAATACAAGCAAACAGTCCATGTAGCCTAATGTATAGTGCATTTGCGGCCAAATTAATCTGCCATTATATGGCCACTTTGATATTGTGAGCCATTAACCATGCTTCATTTGCCAATTCAACTGACTGTCCATTAAAAAAACAAGACATTTTCGTTTTCATTTTTTTGTGAAAGGTTATTTACATGTTAATGTGTAAAATGAACACTTACTGCAATGTACAGTTTCAACAAAAATGAGACTCCCCCCTTAATTGTGACCTTTCCCATTTGGAAAATAAGTGAATTAGGATAATTTAAAGTGTGAATAATCTGTGTGAAAACCATTGCTCACTGCTGATCGACATACATTGATTACAAGTGATTGCATCAGTTAAAAACGATTGTCAGCGGTGCTGCTTCTCTCACTCCCAGGTAAAGGTCACGCAGACAACGCGCGGTCACGGTCATGCCTCCCAGCCGCGCGCGCTCCCGTTTCAAACGAGGTCCCCACAAACCCCTGCTCGATTAACACAAGCAACACCAACAAGAACCCTCATTAGGAGCGTCTGCCAGCGGCCGCTGGGACAGAATAAACCCCCTCCATCCCCCCCGGCAGCATCTGTTGAAGCGCAGAGCCCGGTATATGCGCCACATGGACACATTAAAAACCTATTCGTCTTTCAAGAGCTCGTGGCACCACTAATAGCCCCTCATAACCCACATACCGATTTAGACCGGGCACACAAGTGCTCCCACGACGCCGGGTGTCCATTTAAACAAGCTCAGTAATGACAGAAGGACGAAAGAAAGAAAGGGGTCTGCTCGGCCATAAATCGTCGTTTATGCGCCGGACACGCCGTTTGCATGGGTTTCTTTTGCTCCTCACTAAATGAATTCACAGTTGCTGGGTTGCAGAAACCTCCCCCTTATTTACAGATATTTTCAACGATAAATCTAGCCGTAAAATAGGCTACCCACTATCCCTTCCTACCGCAGAGAAAATCGTGTCACCTCCGTGACTGGAGAATAAATTTTGCAGCGTGAAATGGCACTTGGATTGACCATTGTAAGTTAAACTTAACACTTGCGTGTGAAACTTTTCACTTCAGGTGCTTCCACGTTAACTAGTCCAGTGGAAGGTGTTGACTATTTTTTTGCTTTAACTCCTGTCATAACAGCAGACAAGTTGCTAACTAATAAAAGTCCCCAAGGAGTAGCTAACTACGGTGCTGTTCCTTCACGCTTCTAGTTAAGGATACATTTTAGTTTGGTTCAAAGTTCGAGTTGTATTTTACAGAGTTGTCACGTTGCCTATAAATACAAGTGCAGATGGTTTCAAATTCATGTAGCCTAAACATGTATATATGGCCGGTGTAAATAGGTGTCGACGAAATCTAAAGTTTACAGTCTCTTTTGTTTTAACTGCTGTCATGACATAAGTTAAGCTGGTGACTAAAACAGCTCTGACTCACAAGTTGAAGCAAGAACGATTTACAAAGGTTGCATTGTTTAAATGGCATTAAGACGGAAAAATACTTGGTGTTGAGCAACTAAAATTCATGCCAATCGAACTGGAGCGTATCTAATAAAGGAGAGGCAGTGAAACAGTGCAGCGTCAATAACTGGCGGCTGTTGTCGTAAAATTCCTCAAATGTGGCACTTATTAGTCTGGCGACATTGATGCTCGTAACTCCTGCACACACTCGTGGTTATCCACTAAGGGGCTTGTCTGCGTAATAGCGCTTAACAGCTTTCTTTCCCCCTGCGAGAGACGTTTCAAAGCCGTCCTCCAACGACTTGTGCGAAAACACGAGGTGTTTCCAACGCGAAGCTCTTCTTAAATAAACGGGGAATAAACGCCGTGCCCGATGCCTTTAGTCGCGGCTCTTACCTTTTGTTCACGGAATTCCAGTAGATGGGCTCCATGTTGGTCGCCGTGATCCCGAGTAAATCCACTAAGAATAGCAGGAGAATTCCCAATCCATTTTCACAACCCCGACTCGCCATCTGAAATCCCGAATTCCGTCTATGTACTCCCATCAAATCTGCGTGGGATACTCTCCCAGAGGCTGGAGATCTCTGGACTCGGAACAAAGCGTGTGTGCTGCAGGTGAATCCGTCAGTGTGATCAGGAACAACGTGTTTTGGGAGCCAGCATGGGTAGCATATCTATTAAAACACACGCACGGGAGGATAGATTGAACAAAGGTGCTGTCTATATGGATCTATGTAAACACTCCACAAAAAAAAAAAAAAAAAACACGTCTTTTGGGAAAGTAGCTCGTGGACAAAACTCCGCCACAATATCAATTCCCACAGCCGTTTTGCTTCAATTTTCCATGCAAGAGTTTACTTTTCCAGTATTTCGTTATGCTTATTGTTTTTCTCCCCCCGCTGGGTTTAGACTGAACCTATCTTTCCCATTTCCCTTTCACTCCCGCTTCATTCTGTTTTTTTTTTCCCCCCGACGAATGTGATTGTAGATGGATGATGGTTTGGAATGAGCTTGTCCTCGCCTCTTCAGAAGAACATGTTGATGCTGGACAGATCTCTCTGCTTCTCTTTCTCTCCTCCAGTTCTCCAATTAAATTCTCCTGCTTGATTCCGAGATGCCAATAATTCCGTATGCACTTGAAATATTGAGGCGGGCAACAAACATTCCAGATAATTAGCAAAAAAAAAAAAAAAAAAGCAACACGAAACTAATTAATGCAAATGAAAAACAGACATCTCAATTGGATACAATTAGAAAATGTGTCGGGACTGACAAAATTATTGCCAGATTTTCCAGGGTGGAAAAAAATATTGCAAACCTTAATCATGGGTCTCGGTTGCAGGGTATTTGAGAATATGCTCGGATGTGGCGAGTCAGATAGTTCATTTCTCGCCTGCCCTGCTTGGATTCTCTCGATGTCTCTCTCTCTCTGTCTCTGGCTGCAAACCCGACTAGTGAGACTTGTTCCTAACGCTCGGTGCACACTGACAGACTGAGTGCGTTGTGTGAGAGAGAGAGAGAGAGAGAGAGAGGCGGAGGGAGGGGGAAAGGGGAGGTTGTGCGCGCTCGAATAAGAAAAATCCCATCTTCCGGCTGGAGTGCGCACTAACGGAGCGGATTTTTCTTTGGGGGATTTGTTTTTCCGCATGTAGAGGTGCTATTAGCTTAAATCACGTCAGTCACGAACACATCCATATACCATGTAAACATATTTCCCCACGCTCATGTAAAGGATTCTCTATATCCATAAATAAATAATAACAGTCTCAGAGCTCGTCTTTTTTGTGACTGCTTCTTTCTCGGTTTGATATGATGATGATCGTGAATTCGTGATCCCCGGCACCCGATCACACCGATCAGCGCTGTGCATTCAGAAGCGACGGCTTATAGCGCTACAGCGCCCCCAGTGCATTCACTGCTAACGGTGCATGTAATAACATTTCATGCTGGTGGTAACGACACTAATGACAAGCTTAGTAAGATGTGCAGCAGATAAAGAGGTTGTTTAATAAATATATCTACCGTCCAATTGAAACTGGAATGATTTCCAGCGCTCTGCGTATGTGAGAAATCGGTAATTAATTGTGTTTGTATGCTTGTCTATTACAACTACAATTAAGAAGTGTATTATGGACTTAAGTGCTGCTGATGGGACCCAAGGAGTTAAACCTTGCCTACACTGACACCCAGCGGTGAAGTATCTCTTTACAGACAGCACGCTGCAAATCTCGACGCCCTTTTGGACAGCCATATCAATTTTATATACTATATTAATGTAATTGTATGTTAGAAACGATTAATCCATTAATTTTATCCATCCATCCATTCATGTCACATTTCTTTTAAATGTTACTGTCTTAATTCATCAAAAGATTTCGAATGGCATTTAAAAAAAATGTATTTAAAGCAGAGTAGTTACTAAATATCTCGTTTTTTTAACGACTAGCAAACGTCTAGTAAACGAGGTAATTTTATTTTAAAAAATTATTGAGGCTTGTAGCAACAGCCCCAATATATAAATATTTGGATCAGTGAGTAACATTACACACAATGCATGTTAATGTAATTAAAATATGACAACATTAACAATATGTAAGCTGCTCCAGGAAAATATTACATATTTAATATGTTTTTGTTCATCAGTAGTGTCAATCACTACACTATAATTTAAAATAAGACTAATGGGGTTTTAAATATGCTGAAGTATTTATGAAAATGTGATCTGATAAACCAATTAGTTCAATATAGTCTTACTACAAGATTTTATCTTGCAACACTGCAAAAATGTGCAATTTATTTATTATGAAAGAGTTGACATGTTTCATTACTAAAAAAATACTTTGTTAAGATAAATGTATTAATGAAAGTATATTTTAGATGCCACAATCTTTTAACATTTATACGTTTCAAATGGTTTTAGACAAAGTACAGCGTGTAGTGTAGGACACTGCTTTGACTGCTGCTATGACATGTCATACTCAGACAGTGTACACACTGCCATCACAAATTAGGAGGTGATCTCATCAGTCTGTGTCGCGGTGTCCATGAGACCTGGCTCTCTCCCCAGTCTGCGCAGCTTTAAGAGGTAATCAGAGTGGAGCGAGGAATCAGTCAGGTCCACAAACCGCTTGTAGCTGGCCTGCACCTTCTGAAAGACAGAAAGAGAGAAGGAAGCACACAAACATGCTGATTCAGTTTTAGTTCAACAGGTGCAATTAGTAAGACAGGTGGATCATCATAATGACCAAAGATGGAAACGTCCTCAAGCAAAGAGTCAAATGTCAATACTGTTATCTATTAAGACAAGGAGGAACACAGACTCATGGGGAGAAACAAACTAAGCTTAATAAGAACCAAATGTCGGAGGACTGTGCTGGCATGAGAAAAGAGAGAGTTCTGTTATTCCGTCATTTTGTTGCAGGGTGTTGCAGATGCTGGATTTGAGCGGGTCCCTTTTTTAAAGCAGTTCATTTATTCACGATGACCTCATTACAAGGGCTGACCTTAAACTCTGCTTCGTACTGAATGCGCTCCCTGCAGGCCTGCTCCAGACTGTCCTGCAGCTGCTGTATCCTGGAACACACACGCAACGTCATGCACGACTTTGAAACATTATTAACAAACAAAGAAAGAAATTCGTGGAGCAACGGTGCTGATGACGACAACAAAATCTATAGGATTCTGGTAGAAAAGGGAGAAGGTAGAGGGATACAAAGAGAGAAAAAGTATGAAATTTACAAAAGGCCGTGAAGGAGAAAGAGAATAGCTGAGATGCATCACAACATGAAGCTGGGGTGCGCAGGAGAGTTTCATGTGTATTTTTACCAGTTTTGTAGCTTAGATATCTTCTCTTCATGTCTGTCCTGTAGGGCCTGTTTCTCTCTTTCTGCCTCCATGTCACACTCCTCACGAATACTTTTCTCAGCCTCCTGCACACACCTCCTCACACACTCCTGACACAGGCAGAGGAAGGAAATGAGCGAGGTGAATGACTCACAACTCTACTTGATTCTGATTGCTTAGGTTTTAAACTTTTCATATGTTGTTTCTTCACCTATTTGCGTAGTTGATGTATTAGTTAAAACAAATCAGTAGTCGCCTAACTGTTAATTATTATTCATTGTGTTGTGTCTGATTTGCATACAACAGAACCGGGTGCAAATTTTCACTATGGCCCACGCATAATGTTATTCATTATTTACGGTTTCATTGGAATTAAATCAAATATGCTACTTTATTTTGTATGGTGTATGACTTATAGTTTATCATGTCACATAATTTAGTTGATTATTTTTTGCACTTATTCTTACCTGGCAAACCAGCTCGTGGAAGCCCATGCATACATTTCTTCATGTGATTTTTGAGGGGATGGAAAATCAATGAATGAAACAAAATATTGTCTTCTCAATTCTCAGCCATACAAGCCAAGTCAGTGAAATGATCTGTGATAACTATTAAGTTCGACCCAACTCTTCGCGAATGCGGCATTATTTTGCGGGCACAAACATGCTTGCAGACCGCCAGCAAAACGGCCTACATTTGGCTGCTTTCCTCATCAAAATCAACGTCAAATTCAGTTTTAATACTAATACATTATTGTTAGTGTTCATCTTGTTGTTGTTGTTTGAAGAATTCCCGATTTATTATTTAAGGGTAAGTGGAATAATGTATAGCTGCCAGTCCTTATTGCTAATTAGATCAACTGATTATACATTATCCAGCAATTATTTTCTGTATCTTATATTTATATTACCATCAGTTGGTCACACCAGTTGGTCTCAGAAAACTGTTGGCGAGTGAAAATCAGGCCTAAAATCATGTAAGGGATACCCGGCATGAGAGAACCACCTTAAGGACGGTCACCCCAATGTAGGTTTATCTGATTTACCTACTGTATTGTGTGAAGCAAGCATCCCACCTGTGTCTCTTCTCGTACAGTGTGTATTATTTTCTCCCTGGTCTCCTCTGCTTCTTTGTGCAGCTGGTCTTCCAGCTTCCTGCAGGCCTCCCCTACGGCTTGGACCTTGTCTTCCTCCATCTGAGCCCTCAGGCCTTCAAATTGAGCTCGGAACTGGGCCTGCAGCTCGACCTGGAGCTCTCGCCTCATTTCAGCCTCCAGCCTGTCCCTGGCTTGCAGGGCCTCTTGAAACCAGGCCTGCAGACTCTGGGAAAGAAGTGATGGACAACAGAGGAAAAGGGATTAAAGTGGATGGGGAGGACAGAGGAGAATGAATTGAAAAAGGGAGAGAAGTAGAGGAGATGAAGATGTTGGGGTGAAACCGGAAAGTGGGAGATGGAGAGGTAGAGAGAACACAAGGAGACAGAGGGCGTTAGGGAGGGAGAGAAAGAAAAGGATGGATCAGCAGTGTTGGCAGTGCAACTGTACTGGGCTTTTGAAGAGGAGAATCATCTCTGAGTTTGGCTGTTGCTTGCTTTCCTTGGAGAGCAATTACACAAGCAATTACATCCCATTACAAAAGCTCTTCTCATTTCTCTGACACAATGGCAAAGCTTTGACTGATACTGGCATTGGAGTAGTAACCGGATCATTCATAAAATCTGACACTCGGACGCAACAAGGAGAGAAGTTGAGGATTATGCTGCTGGACACGATTAAAGAAGTTGAATAAGAAGCTGACTCTTTTTATCAGAAAGTTTTAATCAAGTCCTAATAAAATCTCTCCGAACTGCTCCCCTGGAGACTGAAATATGGATTTTTGAATTCCAGGCAACAGGGTGTTACAGTCTAATGTGTCTGTATTAATTACTTTTTCAACATGGTTCACTTAAGGATTGCAAATATTCACCTCCTCTTGGAGTTTAAGGGCAGCATGTTTCTCCTTCTGCGCCAGCTGCTTAAATTCCTCCATGGCGGAGACATCAGGCTGCTCTCGTTCAGTAGCAGGCCGTGGATTGACCAAGCTCGGAGCCAGTTTTAGGTGGTCATCTGTTCTAACACGGGAAGATGACCATGGACATAACTGTTCTCCTAGTTCTGAAAGAAGTGGATTTGGCATGGGAGTCAGTGGTTGATGCAGGTGGCAACTGATCACAATCATAAAAATTACATGTGGCTGTTAAATATTATATGTTATAATGAAAGCTCGTATGCATGTCACATGAGGAAATGTCTCAGATGCACATAGGAAAGAAAAAACATAAATGTTATCTCTAATATCTCACTCGTTTATCTTGGACACTGACAAGATTTAATGGAGAGCAAATGAAAACTTTGGTGTAAGTCTTTCCACATGTTCCTCCTGTGGACAAAGACCCACTTCTAGACCCCTCCTTCTAGAGTTTCAGAAAGAAAAGTTTCAGACTGTGCTCAGATTTTCCAAGTTACCGAAGTCAGCAATCTAATGAGATTTTTCCAAATATTTCTCATCAAGTTCTTACAAGACTAAAGAATGTTAGAATTTCTGTCCACATTCATTTACAGTGCAGTTCTATTCACGCAATGACAAAAACTGTACTATTTGTGTATACTTTTAATTTAAGGAATTTTAGAAGAAAAATTACTTACATACTTACAAGTCACAATTAATACATAAAAGAAACTAAACCAAAGCTGTATTATAAGGACAGTTCACCCAGAAATAAAGTGTCACTTCATTCCAAACCTGCAGGATTTTCTTTCTTTCATGAAATATTAAAGAACATATGTTTTTGAAAAAAAAAATTCCATTCACACAATGAAAGTCAATTGTCCACTTTTGTTTTGCTGTTTAACAACAAAGTCATCCAAGTTGAGGCTCAATAGAATTCAATTTTTTGGCAGAAATATTCCTTTAAGACTTTGAGTAAAATGTCTTTTTGAGTTATAAAAGAGCAGCTTCTAAGCAAGTAGGCTTTCCTTTGGGTGAATATATATATTTTTTGACCCTCTATTTGTACATTTCTCTATATGTGAGACAAAAGTCCAGCAGACATTGCGGTAGTAAATGCCAGAGTCATTAGGCTGGATGTAGGGAGGTTGATTGCACTGTGCTTTGCTCTAGTTGTCCAAGGCAGAGAATGTGCTGCCCTTCGGAAAGAATTCAGGTTACACTACTGGAAGAGATCCTAGATGCGATCTGGTTCGAACTAATGTCGGCTTGAAGAGACATGTGTTTGTGTAGTATTAAGGCTACACTCACCCAGAATGTGTGTGTGGAGCACTCTCTGTGTGCTTAGAGTCGTCCTGTTCACCATCTTCTCGAGAGATCTTGTGTCCCACATTTTGCCTTCACAAACACTGCACCTTGGTCTACACAGAAGCACCAGAGTTCTTAAAAACTCACTATTTCCTGCCCTCCACCACGTCTCGTTTTCTTTTGGGATTTGTCTTTTCTCTCAGCCTGTGACTAGCTGATGGTCGCTTGGCAACATGGACAACAAAACAACAGACTGTGCTGCTTAGCATTCAAGAATGATTTGATCCAAGAGATTTGAGACAAGATGCCTGCCAGCGTGTGTGTGTATGGGTGTGTGTTTGATTGTGTGGAAGTGTTTTATGAGCAGCCTCCCACTGCGCTAGTCATTTGAGATGTTTTGCTTCAGGGTTCATGCTCATTTGTGGGTCACATTTTGTGCAATCTAAAGAGCCCAAAATGGAATATAATGGCCAAAAAGGAAGCTCACAGATATTTTGAAGCCATAACATATAAGAAGATGTGACAGAAATACTTTGAAACACTAAATCAAATAAAAAAATCAATCCAAAAGCTAAACATCCATTAAAACAAACATTATTTTTAATAGTAATATATTAAAATAAAATGAAACTAGTTTGAATTTTCCTAAAAACAATATAACTGTTGCTTGCCCATGCAAAAGTTTCTGCCATGAGCCATGATGCTATCTGTCCCTACGGGAAATGCCCACTGGAGTGCCACAGGGCTCTGTACTTTGCACTTTAATTTTCCATTTAAATAAAATCAGTTATCGTCACCTCTAAAAACTAGGCATCCTCATGAATCACTGCATTTCTGATAAGTATTCATGTCTGGATGAATGCTCATCATGTTAAGCTGAATTTAAATATAAAATTAAAAAAAAGAAGCCCTGTAGGAACAAGCTTTGCCAAGATCTCATTGTTCTCAGTTCTTTTCACCCACACATAAAGCAAAGAACCACACATCACACTCAACACTCAACAACTGCCTGTCACTGCACCCACATACAAGTGACATTTATGCTGTATACAATACAGTTTCAAAGCTGCTTCAAAGTAATAAACCGCAAAATAACAGACACACATTTCTTTAAATATGAGAGAAATTCTGCAGAGCAGCTGTAAAAATAAAGACAAGTATCATTATGGATTGCAAGTCACTTCAGTTCAAAAGCTGTCAATGTTGCAAAATCAATCCATTATGAAACAAATTTGATTCTTCTGTAAAGAGCTGGCTTATACATGGCTAACCATAAACATCAGATTCGTCCAACAAAACATCCGCCATGCCACCTGGGACCATGTCGCACCTTAACTTTGTCTTCAGATGCAGACTCTTGGAGCTGAAGCACTTTTTGTAAGTTGATATCTGCATAGTTTTAAATGGTTTTTAGTATGGTGCAATACAAAGCTCTTAAGAAAATACCTAAAAAATGCTTAAGGATTTGCACCATGGAACATCCTTACAAAATTCTTAGAACTTTCAAAAACTTTCTCACATATTTTCTTAAGACAACTTCTGTGAATCAGGCCCATGATTGCTTTGAAAATCTACATATAATTAATGTATCCAGGACAAATACAAGTAGTTACACACCTAAGCATGAGCAATAGTAATAGTGATTACTATTGGCTTTGCAAACACCATTAATTACAGAAACAGAATTACAGTTTTAATGTAAACATGTTTATTAATATTTTCAGCCACAGTGATCTACCTGTTGTAAATAGTTCCTCCAAATAGAAAGAACCACAAGCAAATTTGAATGATGTGGCTTACAATCCAGAGAAACTGTACAAAAAAGATCTGTATTATGTATTTGTACAAACAACTGAAGCTTTCAGCAGTGAATGTAATATGATATTCAGCAGTCTGACTAGAGCATGTTTGGCAAGCCTGAAACATTCAAACCCACTGCTTTAAAGAGTAAATTACAGGCACAAAGCGCGCGCGCACACACACACACAAATTAAAGCTGTAAAAAGTGCACATTTGTAAAAACGTACACCATTGTATCAAGATTACAGCTAAAATAGAATATGTAAAGGCTCTCTCTCTCTCTCAGACACATCCACAAACAAACATAAACACAGGTTATTATAAAAAAGAATGTGCAGCCTCAGCTAAAGCAATTAGGTCCATTGAAAGACAGGAAACCAACTACATTCACACACAATAAAGCAGATTACTGGCTTACAAAAATATATTCACAGTTGCCCACTGCAGCTCTATGGCACATTTAACATAAGATAAACCGTCTCAGTCCATCACACATAGCCTTCCCATAGACAAAAATGGATTAAACCTGCTCCTGAAATAACTGCACCATGTTCACTGACAGTCCTCAAAGTAAATCCCAGACAAGACTCAAAGTGTTTATTGAAAACCATCTTTACATGGTGAAAGAAAAACAAACCAATGCAACTTGGAAAATAGGCTGCACTGCTATTTCGGAAACCTGAGAGGCATCACACTCCAGCAAAGACAGAGCATCCTGAAAGCTTTGCTGGTAAACAACCTAAACATCATTTTGGGGCCTGTCCAAACAAAATGACTGAGTCTATGAATGAATTATTCATATTCCAGATCAGTGTTCCAGGTGATCTGAATTGTAATATGCTGTCAGAAAGGGTTTAAATTCAATGGCTTTTGGAGGACTTCAGTCTAGACTTTCTAGACATTCATGGAAAGAGGTTTACAAACCCAGCAACATGCCCCCCCCCCCCCTTTTTTTGCCAAAAAATTTGGGATTTAAAAAGGGACTATTCTACAGTTAAAATTGATACTACCCTTCACCTAAACGAACAGTATTACAGGTTTGGCAGTATATTATGGGTCGTCATCACTACAGTTTTACAAATTAAAAGTTCTAGCTCTTAATAACTTCTGACTCCTCCTCCTGCCCCCTCTCATTGGTTGAGCCCAATGGGCCGGCCCACCACAGCACCAGAGCATTGTCCTGTCGTACGCCATTGGATGACATCACATTCCCCTCGTCTGAATCGGACTCTGAGTCCTCGCTGTCAGACGGCCAACAGAACTTACGTTGACCACTGGATGAGGCCACCAATGGCATGAAAGGGTGCACACTGTTGAAATGAGAGAGTAAGAAAAGGAAGCAAGTAAAATGAGCAATATTTACTTATTGGCATTCATCTATTTTGCAGATGTTTACATTTCAGTTGTGTTACAGGTGCGATGCCATCACCTGCAACCTCTGGCAAACATATTAAACATAGCCCTATTGACAGTATCTGAGTCATCCTTCAAGTAGGGGCACATCTTAAAAAAAGGCAATTATTATTTTATGTAATATGTACATGTTCATTTAAAACACAAATTGGATTTACACTAGCGTTCAAACATTTGGTGTCAGTACGATTTTTCTTTTTTGAAATAAATGCTTTTAGTCAGCAAAGATGCATTTAATTGATCAAAAGTATCAAAGACTGTTACAGAAGAGATCAAGCAAATGTTCTTCTTTTTAAACTTTCCACTCCAAATCACAAAATATTAATATTTTTCAATACTGAAAATAATAAGAATATCATTACAATTTCTAAAGGATCATGTGACACTGAAGATTGGAGTAAAGGAGAACATTTAATTTAAACCGTAATAATATTTGACCAAATTAATGCAGCCACGGTGAAAAAAAAACTTACTGACCTCAATTTTGTTTCTCCAAAACAATGCATTGATACAACATAAACTGATAATATGATTTTTAAGTAGATATTACAAATGATAATTTCCATAATTTTAATAAGCATATTTCAGAAGACACAAAAGGCTGGATAGGGGACAAACCCAAGAGAAATGCTGCTGCAAACAACCTTTCAGTACTCCTTTAATTAGGAAAATGAGTTAAAGAGCTATAATAAAAGGTGATTATTGATAAAAGCCATGATTTTAAAGAGTTCATGACATTTACATTTTATAAATCACTTTAAGTTTTTATATTTCCAACATTTTATTTAAATTATACTAATTATACCTGATGCCATTAGCACAATCGGTGTGTGCCTGAAACTGTAGCAGTGGCGGTAGTGGCTCCTCATTCCCATCAGGTGGCGCTGTGAGGGTGTCCCACACTGACACCACACCATCTGTGTCCCCACTCAGAAGATATCGGCCAGATCTATTTCAGACCCACAAATATCAACATAAGCAAAACATAAATGGGTCTAAAACACTGTTGTATTTAATAAAACTGTGTATCTTTATCTTACTGGTCCAGGTCAAAGTAGATCCGCTGGTTTGTGCCGACGTTCCTGTGCATGGAGAACAGAACTTGTCCCGGATCTCTGAGGTCCCAGCACAGGATCTCTGAATCCTGAAAGCAGGAATGTATTACATTAGCTAGAGAATCCAAGACTTGCAACATATAACAGTGTTTTCTAATTGGTGGATGTATCTGTCATAGTGAACTAGGCAAAGTAAACCTGTGAGGTACAGAAGTACAGTACATATGAGCCCCCTGACCTTGCGACCACCCGTGTACATGTGATAGCCGTTGGGTGAGAACAGCAGGTGTGTAAGGCCTCCGCGGTGTCGAGCGGGCAGCAGAGTCAGCAGAGAACCGTCCTCACAGGAGTAAAGGCCGGCCGAACGAGAGTATGACCCACAGGCGTACATGGAGTGGCACGAACTGAAGGCAATACAGGAGATAATGCCTGTCTGACCCTGTTTCTTGTCTTAAAAGGAGAATGAGGAGGTGTAAAATGAAAGGAAGTAAAACAGGAACAAAAGTTAATTGTAATTAGTTTGGTTTCATATTAAAAATCCATGAAGAATCACTGAATAATGAGAAACTACGGAGCCAAGTGTCCAGACGAGGAAGAAGCTGACTTTAAGAAGTCAAACAACACAACTTTAAACATTGATAGAGTTCAACTGATGTGCGATCACAGGTGTTCAAAAGTTTGAAGATTCTTTCATGTTTTTGAAAGAAGTCTCATTTTCACCAAACCTGCATTTATTTGATAGCATGTTTTTTTTTAAACATAAATATTGTAAGATATTATTACAATTTAAAATAGCAGTTTTCTATTTTAATATATTTCAAAATGTCGTTTATTCCTGTGATGCAAATCTGAATTTTCAGCATTATGCATGTATATCAGCTGCTTCATGACTACATGTTATGTGGCTCATCCAATGAGAACATAAAGATGAAACTATATTACCCATTTTACAATATAAGTTTGTGTTTTTTTTTCTCTTTTACATATTTTGAAGGTTTTTATCCAATCCAGTCAGATATTTTATGAAAAAGAAAATGTCTCTTCATTTGCATTATGATTAAAAACTGAACATGATATAATATAATATAATGTAATGCAATAGGCAGCATCTTTCAACCTTTCATCAGTCTGAACAAAGATCTTTAATGTCACATCCAGACCAATAATTACAATAACAGTCTTGAAACACAATGAATTACTCAGTCACTGCAAACATCCTAAGATAATTATATCCAGAGCTACTGTCTAGATCAGAGCCACGCATGCCATGCTAGCTTAATCAAGCCAAATATGTGTTTCCCGCCATGAATGTGTTTGGAACGAATCCACCCAAGCAAACAAAAAGAAATGAAATAGGATTACAGGCATTCCTCACCTATGCCAGCCAGCCGTCTTAATGACCCCGGTTAAGAACCATTTGAAGAGCAAGCGTGATTAATAAAGCGGTTATTCCTCTACAAGAGGGACCCTCACCCGTGGTGGGCCTCTGCTCGCAGTCTCTCCCAGGACAGTCGGTGTGGAAGACCCTGACTATTTTGTCAAAGCCGCAGTAGAGCTGAGAGCCGTCAGGAGAGAAACACAGCGAATGGGCCGCTGTCAGCTCATCCAGATGGTTGTAGGGCCGAAAAGACGCTCGGAGGTCCCCGTAAAACGCATCCCATATGTGGACAGGGTTGTCCCGGCTACTGCTGGCAATGCTGAAGGGGAAAGAAAAGAATGAAGGAAACTGGAATATATTGCAAAATCGTAAAACTTCACCCACCCCACCAAAAAATCTATTGTTTTAGGACAAACAAGAGATTGCAACATCAGACCTGACAGTCAGACTGGCTTTCTTTCAAACTCGCAACACAAAAGACCCATTCACAACAGATAATCTAACAAATGAAGAGCTAAACCATTTGAAATGAAAGACGGCGTCATCTGCTAGATAAAAGAATAAGGCATACGAGTATGTGGTTTATAAACCATCTGATCGGTTTGGCACGGAACAAAATGCAAGTTCTCATACGAATACCTGAGATCATGCAAAGTTTAAATACTCTCATGAACATACTGTGGATGCTATGATTTTACAGAAACACTGATAAATTACAGTGATGGTTTTTCACCAAATTTGCAGCTTGTTTTGAAAGTAACTTCTGTGTGCTGTGCTTTAGGTCACAACATTATCGACAACAGACCTCTTGTGTCTATATTTTGCTAATGTGACCACACATTTAAGGAAGAATAAGTCCATTCATATTCCCGATCGTAGGGATTCCTGTTGAAATGACTAGATTTTTTATTAAATGGATATTTATTAAATGATCTCTGCTTGTGTTTCACAGTTCAAAATCAAATGCATTTGGAATGACAAGAGGGTGTGTAAATGATGTCTGAACTTCTATTTTTGGGTGAACCATTCTCTTAAGTACAGATCTGATGTTCTGTCCCAACAGGAGGCCAACACAGTTTAAAAGTGTATAATGAGAAACCACCACATGCCTGGAGTCGAGATGGAGGAAGTAAATGACCTGAATACTAAGCATCTCCCCTGGAGGGAACAACCAATGATAAGTCAGAGATAATGATCAACCCCTACTGACATTCAAGCTGCTCTTCAGCCAATGACAGCAGTCAGAACATCACGCTACGAATGCCTGGAAGAGCTTTACACGAAAACTGCTGCGTTTCACGATGCTACAGTTATACCTGTAAACAATATCACTGCCACCAGGCAGAAGATGACACATTGTTACTGAGCACGTCTCATCTGACTGCCTTAACCTCATACTCTTCATCTTCATGAGTTCTTTATCAAGTTTACAGTTTCGTCCTTGACCCACAACTTGTCATTCCTTTCTTTTCTTTGTCATTTTCAATTGCTGCAGGGCAGTTGCTGTAATGCCAAACAACGTTTGATCAGAACTGATGCTGCGTGTGGGTGCCACAGTCAACGAGCCCTCGATAGTAACCTGCTGCAGCTATACGTGACGACACAAAAAACATAACCATCAAAGACAACATCATTAAACGAGAACTGAAGTGACAGAGGACTGGAGAGGAAGAACAGGAGACCACTTACATCCTCCCTAAACAATTCCAGCACTACTTTCAGTTTACTCTAACACACACACACACACACAACAGTGTTATATAAAGAGAGAGAGACAGGGCTGGGAAAAATAACACGTTAATCTCTGTGAAATTATTAATGCAGCATCAATTTTCACTTCCTGAAGTAGCTATGCTAATGTCTTTTTCCCCACAACCATTCTCTTGAGCAACAATAAACGATCACACTTGTATTAATTGTGAAAATTAAATGTGCAAAATAAATTAATGGCAAAAATTAACTGACAGCTTAAACAAAGAGCTGACAGAACACTGGGTTATACTGGGTTTGTGTGAATATTGTTTTAAGTTCACTTAAAAGTTATGAATTTATGTTCTGCTTATGTTAATGATAAATAAAACATCTGATAATTTGCAGTTTAGGCCTGATTTTCAATTACACTGTAATGTTGAATGCTATAAAGATTCAGTTCATTCACATTTTTATTATTAACAACATTAAGCAACATTTTTCCAGTCTTCTATTGTCCCGTTTTGGTGAGCCTGTGTGAATTGTATCCTCTGTTTCCTGTTTGTGTGGTCTTCTGCTGCTGTAGCCCATCTGCTTCAGGGTTCGATGTGTTGTGCGTTCAGAGATGCTCTTCTGCATACCTTGGTTGTTGAAGTGGTTATTTGAGTTACTGTTGCCTTTCGATCATTTCTAACCAGTCTGCCCTTTCTCCTCTGACCTCTGATATCAACGAGGCATTTTCATGTTTAAAGTCACTTAAATCCCCTTTCTGCCCCATTCTGATGCTCGGTTTGAACTTCAGCATGTCTTCTTCACCACATCTAGATGCCTAAATGCATCAAGTTGCTGCCATGTGATAGGCTGATTAGCAATTTGTGTTACCAAGCAACTGAAGTTCAGTTGTACCTAATAAAGTGGCTGGTGAGTGTGTGTGTGTGTGTGTGTGTGTGTGTGTGTGTGTGTATATATATATATATAAGATATTTCAGAGCCAGAACTAATTTTTTTTTTCACAGAAGGTACAGAAACAAGAAGGGAATGTGAGCAGACTCAAATACAAGCCTTGAAATTTTCATTCTGGGCTGAATCCAACAATCTCTGCCAGAGGAGGAGACAAGGCTCATCAGCACTGATCATAACAGAAGGGAAACAAAGCAATGCTGATCCAGAACAATAGCAGCTTAATTAAACAAAACACAATCTCTTTAAAGACATGCCATGTCTCTGGAAAGAATTAACTGGGTCACTTTCTAATGCAGACAATGGAGACTGTAAAAATGTGCGTGTGGACATCGGTGATTGAAACATGACCATTTGTGTTCTTTATCAGCAGCACTGCTGGACGGATAATGGCCTACAGTTTGTTCTGCTTTCTTTCTTGGCTGCTAGCTTTCAGAACATCTCTTGAGATAGAAAATGAGCACTAATAATGAGGCTTTCAGTCCACCCAGTAAACACAGTCCTTCACATTCCACACACAAACCACAGTGACAGTGATTCTCAAAAGAGCCGAATTAATGGAAAAGCCTGTTCTTAACGCTCTTAATTAACCCGAAGACAACAGACATTATAGAAAATATGAGAAAACTCTCATTTTAGAACTAACTCATTTTAGAACTAATTTTTTTAAATTAATTAAATCTTTTAGTAAGAAACAACGCACTAAATTGATGAAAAGAAAAAGTATAATAAAATAAGTTTATATTGTTACAAAAACATTCGACTTCAAATAAATTCAGCTCTTTTTAACTTTTTATTCATCAAAGAATCTTGACTAAAACATCCACAAAATGATATTATATTAGCACTGTACGATGATTTCAGAAGGATCATGTGACACTGAAGACCGGAGTAATGGCTGCGGAAAATTACACTTTAAAATATATATAAAAAAGTTAAATATAATAAAATATAGATAATAAAAATATAAAATTGTTATATTAAATTGTAATCATTTCACAACATTGCAGATTTCAAATCAGATAAATGCAGCCTTAATTCGCCTTTTAAGAACTTTTGAATGATTGAATATATATATATATATATATATATATATATATATATATATATATATATATATATATATACACACATACATACATATATACATATACACACACACACAAATATAAGTGTATGTGTGTATAAATCAAACACATATCACACACATATACATACATAAATATGACCTGTTTGATGCTTTTAACTGTTGATTTAGGAGAGCTTAAAATGGGACAGACAGGAAAACTTACAAACATGTGTCTGGGTCCATAGAAGTCATCTTGGGGAACCAGCAGTAGTCATAGATGGTGTCTCCTTCTGTCATCTTCAGCACTGGACTCTGAGAGCACACAAACAGAAGCAACACCATTATGGTCCCACATCCTGCTTCCAGCAAATCAGATTTATATGTGTATAAGCATATCAAGGGTTTGGAAGTAAAAAATGTATCCTTTCACTCCAGAATTTCAAAATGAAGAAGCCAACATTAAGTAAAATCCATATTAAAATTTTGTCACGAGACATTTATCATCTTGAACACTGGCCTAAAGTCATACAAAGGAAACTGATCTCAGCCTAGTATTTTCTACTTGTACAGATAAATGTGATAGGATATTCTAAAAGAGGCTGACCATCTCAGAGAGCATGTCCCAGTGGCTGCTGTACAGCTCAGGCGGGAGGTTATACACACGAAGAATGTTATCAGCGCTGTTTGAGACAATGCAGGAACCATCCGGAGCCCTGCAGAGAGACGTCATGAAGAGAGATAGATGGTGCATTAGCATCTCTGTGAAACAGTTTCTACTCTACAGCCATCAGAAACAGCTTGCTTTCATCAGCGATCACCATTTGCAGCCTCTGAGGTAATTCTCAGCGGTGTGGGTGTACTCGGCCCAGGAGCCCGTCAGCATCTGAGGGTTCTGGCTAAAGTCGAGGCTTGGACTGTGAACACAGCAAAGAGACAGCATACACTGACTGACTGAAAATATCCCTGTCCCGCTGTAACATATTCGTTCCCACCATATTTCCTTTCACGGCAAATTAAGAGGAGCGGTACACTTACTAGCACTGCGCAACAGAGTTGTCTTCTGAATTGTTCTTCTCAGGCTCATTTGCTCCGTCCTCTTCATCTAATCCATGCGTTTCGCTGTTCTCTGCTCCGTTTTGATGCCATTCCACGTCTCCTTCGACTTCCTCAGGTCCCACAGCCTGTCCTGATTCATCAGTCTGATGACAGGCAACTGACAGAAACAAATTAACATGGACAGCTTAGGTGACAAGTAAACTAAGACACTTAAGTGCTTGTATTTACAGAATTTAGAAAATTTTTTTATTTTTTGTGCATTTGAAATGGACTTTAAAGCAACACTATGTAAATTTTGGTACTCGCTCATTATATACATTATGCACATTTTGAACATAGAAAGAGTTACATAGTGTTGCTTTAAATTGGGAAGAGAGGAATATTGTCAGCAATAATTTTAAGGCAATAATCATCTCTATTTGTATAACATGGCAACATTTACTCACCTCATTCTAAACACACGACTTCCTTCTTCTATAGATAAGAAAATTAAGTATGTTGCTCTATGTAGCTTAATGGTCGCAACAATTAAAATAAATGGGAACTGTGGCTTTTAAGCTTCAAAAGTATCACGAAAAAATAAGAAAATGTATATTTTTGTGTCAAGAATCTGATGTCCAAATCTTAATTTATAGTATATAAATTTTTTACAAATTCAATTTAATAAACACGACATAAGCCAAATATTATTTTGTATGTTTGTACTAGGGCCAAAATACAATTTATTGAAGCACTATTCTCTACTTTAAAGTGTATTACTTGCTACTTTACTGTTACTTGACAGTTATACTGAACAAGTGAGCGACATTCAATGGCATGCACATGTGACAAACCATTAAAAAAAAAAGAACTCTGAACAGTATAATCACATTTCATTTCAGAGCCAAGAAAAATAACGTCATCCAAATTTATGGAAGGAACCAGCAGTTCACTCACAGAGAGCTGCTTAACTATAAAATTAGATGCATATGAAAGACTAAAGCACAAAATCCATGTAATTCTTCAAATATGGCAGCAAGAGTACCACATATGGAGTTTATATCACATATTAAGACATCAGAAGGGCATACTGACAGTGTGCCAAACAAGATGCTGTATATCAGACGTTAGAAAGTGCTTGTTAAAAAAAGACAAAGGCTCACCTTCCTCTAAAGTCCCAGCAACACCTTGGCTCTCACAGGTGTCCACTGAAGGCACCACAGGCGTCTGTATCATGTGTAAATCAAGACCTACATCTTCCTGCTCCAGTCGAGGCTGTTTTGCTGCTGGTGGTGCTTCCTCTTCTCCATCCACATCTCCCTGATGAGAAGCCTCATCATGAGGAGGTTCTCCATCAGCTTCTGCATCCTGTCCTGCACCACCATCACTGCTCTGAACTGCACCGGACATCCTGGTCACAGAGGTATCTATATGTTCAGTGGCCTGTGGAACATGCACAATTTATATCAGGTACAGATTATATACACTGGCAGTGATATACATAAGCATACACATTCAAAGTTATCTGATTACAATTTAAAAGAAGATATATACCGTATTTTCCGGACTATAAGTCGCACTTTTTTCCATAGTTTGGCTGGTACTGTGACTTATAATCAGTTGCGACTTATCAAAATTAATTTGACATGAACCGAGAGAAATTAACTAACAGAAAACATTACCATCTACAGCCGCGAGAGGGCGCTCTATGCTGCTCAGTGCTCCTGTAGCCTACACTAATCAGCATAGAGCGCCCTCTCGCGGCTGTAGACGGTAATGTTTTCTCTTGGTTCTTTGGTCTAAATCAGTGGTTTCCCAAACTGGGGTGCACGCACCCCTAGTGGTGCGCAGACTGACCACCGGGGGTGCGCGATAGAATGTTTGTAATGGTGGGGGAAAAGATTGTCTCTTTATTATTTTTACGTATTTAACTGAGGTAAACTTCACATGCGAAAGTTTTATTAAGAAATAAAATTACACATTCCAAGCTATAAATTACTCATGATTTAATTTCATTTTACAAACACATCTGTCACAATAGCCCCACACTGTTCATATTATGCGATAACTGATCATTCGTACATTTATTTTTCACTTACTACATTAATCAAAATGGACACCTGGTTAAAAACAGGCACTTTAAAGAAATCAAGGGAGAAATCTTTTGCATTTATAACAGATTTCTTTGTTTTCTAATTTAAAGTAAATATTTGTATTTAGTTATTGCAAATAAAAATGTGAAGTTTAAGCGGAATATTTATATTTAATTATTGCAGTTAAAAATGTAAAGTTTAACCAGAGTAAGGTGTTGGGGGGAGCTTGACAGGTGTCAAACTCTAGAAAGGGGTGCATGCTGCAAAAAGTTTGGGAACAACTGGTCTAAATAAATGCGACTTATATAAGTTTTTTTTCCCTGGTCATGACTTATTTTTGGACTGATGCGACTTATACTCCGGTGCGACTTATAGTCCGAAAAATACGGAAGTAGTTTTACAGTAATGTATATTATTTATATTACAAAAGAGTTAAAACAGTGACATTGCGTATAATAAAAGGAAACTCATTTATGAAGCCCATGAATTCCAACTGAAATAACAGTTTCTGCTATATGCATATCAAAGTTTCAAAAGAAACTAGGAAGAAAATACTACGTTAGGAATCCTTTCCCTTTTGAAATCAAAGTACTTTATCGTTTCTAAATTATAACGAGGCAGGAACTTCTCAGAATTTTCTTTTACTGTTTTAGAATACATATAATCAGGTTTACAAAAATACTTAGGCCTAATATATATATATATATATATATATATATATATATATATATGTATATTATATATATATATATATATATATACTGTATATATATATATATATATATATATATATATATATATATATATATATATATATATATATATACTGTATATATATATATATATTTTTTTTTTTTTACTGCCAAAATGCATTTAATATGAACAATATACATGCATTGTTGACTCCAAGTTTAAATAAGTAAACAACTTATGTATTAATAATGCATCATTTCACATACAACCTATACAAGAAAAAAAATGTTTACCTCCAAAACCACAACTGCTAAATTATAATTACAATTGGTACTGTCCTGATAATTCTAATAGACATGTTCTTATATATGCTAAAAACACATCTCTTCCATCTTTATTTCAGCCTTTAGCTCGATCAGTCTATTTTAATTTTATTCTTTAAAAAACACCCCCCTTTTAGACTTGCACTGTATTTATTAACTACCATCTTGTTTTCTTAAAAAATAAACTAACAATAGCTTCTCTAATCTTTTTGTATTCTATTTGTTTTCTTTTTTATTTATTAAACAATTAACAAAAGCAAAAAAGGCATTAACACTAACCTGCTCTATTCTTTTCCTATTCTATCCTTTTATTTATTTTTTCGTTTTATTTTTATTGTATGATTAAAAAAAAAAAAAACTTGCTACCTGTACTGCATTAAGCTAACTGAGACTTGTCATAGCACTGGCATATTATTGCTCTTTTGTTGATTTTGATTGCCTCCATTGAACTCAAATGTGAGTCGCTTTGGAATGCGTCTGCTCAATAACCAAACGTATATAAATTTATGAAACGTATGTGTGTGTGTGTGTGTGTGTGTGGTGTATAAGTTGTCAGGTCTTCAGGGTTGTGTTCTTAAAATTACGAATATTTTCCAGTGTACAACAGCAATAGAACTCGTACAGCAAAAAAAAAAAAAGGAAAAAAAACACACACACACACAAAAAAGACCACTCTACCTGTTGTTTCTTTGATTCGTATCAGTCGTGTTGTGCTCTTACAAATCAGACAAAATTCCTCAGTGTATGTGTTTTGCTAAGTTCAGAAGACAATGTCGGAGCATCTCAACTACAAACGCATTGCGATGAAACCATGGACTGTATGAAACCTACAATACACACAGGAACTCATGCGTCGTGTTTATAAGCACAGAGCGCCGCCATGCCTGCTTTGCCAGGTCACCTGACTCTCGCGATATTTGCGAGATAATCTCAGGAAAGATTTCAGGAACGTAGTTTATATAAATTCTCATTGATTAATGATTAACCATATTGACATCAAATAATTGTGTGCCACCCGCATTGCAGCATCTTGTTAATGGTATAAAACTTATTATTTACTTATACTTGATTATATATTCCGTTTTTGTCTATCATTGATTTTCACACATATTTGGACAATTGTAAATAATTACGTTGTGTGAGTCTCTACCATTAAATCCTTACCATGTTTGTCCAGCATTTGGTTTCTGTACTTCATTTGGCTGATAAGTACTGATAACAAGTAGACAATCAAACCTTATTTATGACAATACCTTTGTACATACTTTATAAAATCTGTTTTAAAATGCATAACAGAAAATGTGACGAATGATAAACCATCAACACACTGTAGACAGTAAGTACTGCGAAGAAAGTTGAATGCATTTTTTAAAATTAAGATTTTATGCTTCTGACAAACATTTCTGATGATCATTTCTACATGTTCTTAGATGTGTAACATGATATGTCAAATCAGAGGACTCCACAAACTAGTGTGGCATCATTTTGTGCCTGTCACAGTTGTCTAAAATATTATTTGTGAAGGCGGATCCAATCCGAGGAACATAAGTTTAACAGAATAATTTAAAATGAAGTGAAAATATTCCTTTGGCCTGATATGAGAAGCAGCGTAAGGCCATAAAAACCTCAATGGCAGTGATTCTCAACTCTGATCCTCAAAGTAAATTTCCTACAGTATTAAGACCCAACATTGATCAAACTAACTGTAACTTTGTAGTAATCTTAGATCTTGATTTATTTGCATGTTCTGGTGTATTTTTTAAGGTTGGAGCTAAACTCTGAAGGAAAGTTGACCTCGAGGGCCAGGGTTGAGAACCTCTGCAATAAAGGATTGGCATACCTGTATAGTATTTTACTTTATGATCATCGTCCTGAGTTCACACCACAGCAGTCAGTTTTCTTCTCCACACATAAGTCACATTCAGTTTGTGAATGACACTTCATTTTAATTTGTGATGTCAAATGCCTAATAGTAAAAACAAAACAAAAACAAGTGCTTCTTTCTTAAGTATTTATTGTTTTCTTCAAACAAACCATAAACCCCCAAAAACTATTTACATAATTTTCAAACATTATTGTCAATGGTTTATTACCTTTTTTTAATTGTTGCATCTCTGGAAATTTCAAAAGACATCCACCTCAGATGTGTGATAGCATTGATGACTAGCATAAGATTTAATAGTTTAGAATCAGCCAATGCCTCTGATATTCAGCTGATCACTTTACCATGAACACACACCTCTGTGACAGTCAATACAGTATTGCTGCTTCACACACTAAATTAATAAATATAAGAAGCATGTATTTTTATCATCACAAACATTTTAAACCATGGATTTTTGCATACCAGTAAAGACATTAGGCATCTCTAGTTAAATCTGACCTTCAAACCTTACACAATTAATTATCTTTAAAGGGCTATACTTACTATGATAATGTCGTGCATCACTTACACCAACAAATCCCATCCTTTCTGATCTTAAGCTCAGTAACAGCTGAAGCTGACCCTCAAGCATGTGTTAGTAAAAGTACTTCTGCACAGACATCTTTTTTTTGAGATCAAAAATGAAAACATTTAATATTTCTGACCTGGAAACAGTTTTTGCCTCTAATATTGAAACTGCAAAGCACTGTTTGTACATTAGGTTGTATCATCAAAAATACTTGCCCATTTAAAACCAAGAAGTAATTGCATGTCTTTTGTGGGGATAATTTGTAATGTCACAAATCATTTTGCAGGTTCATAATGTTTCAAGGGTTTATTAAATAAAATCACACACTACAATCACAGAGCTAGTCTCGCTGACTATTAACACTTTTTTTTTTTTGCTTTACGCATCTTAAGTCTGCCTTAATAGGCAAATCTGAACTGTTAAGGCATGTCATTAAAAGAGAAGAAAAAAAAAATCAAACCTGAAACCCAGCAGAGAAAGGGAAAAGGGTTAGGGATATATAGATTATTTACATGGCAGCCAGAGATGAAGTGTAGTTGAGCCATGTCAGTGTTCGTGTAATCAACAATACATATTTGGATGTGTATGTTTGTGTGTGTGCAGGTGTATTTCAGTTATTAATAATGTGTGCACAGTGTTTAACCCTGGCTGCACTCGAGCAGAACTATTCTGTGCATGTTTGAGATCTCATAGTTCTCTGTTCCAGCATTCACAGTTCACTCCCTCCTCCTAGCAAAGAAACATGTTCCTCTGAGTAGTCCGAATACGGTGCAATGAAGCTGCAACCCTCCACTTCCTCCTGGGCTTTTAGTTCTCGTCATGCAGTCGTCATTTCATGTGCTGTTTGAAATTCCTGACCTTGGGATCTATCTCTGAAAGATGAGAACAGGACACGATGCACTGGAGAGTCTCGGTCTTCATCTGAAGATCTGGAACAGCAAAGATCTAATCAAATCAGAGAAAAGGAGGAGGAATTAATTGGGTTGCCGAGTCATTTTTTGTTAGTTGAACAAACCTTAACCTGAAGTTGCTCAACAGTTATTGCTTTAGGATAGGAGGAAAATCAATAAATTAATGAAGCAATTAATGAATGAACATATATAACCAAACAAATGTGAATAAATAAATACTGTTCATTACCAAACAGACGGTCTTGTAGGGCAGTAACTACTTCAAGCCAAAGGTGAATTTCAGCCATGCAGTCAGCAGGTGGCGGTAGAGATTTATCTCCAATACACACTCAAAGAAAAAATGTTTTTTTTTTTTTTTAAGCATTTCTCAGTCAATGAAATAATTCCAGTCCACAAAAAAAAAAAAAAATCCATTGGCTAGCACCCTGGACCGAGCGATTTAATCCTTTTTACATAACGGAGAACACAGTTGAGTGAATCGGTTCTCAGTCTCCATATTTCAACCAAGTTTGGAAACTGTTCGTATAGTCTTAAATATCAACATTGTTCAGTGAAAATCCTCCATGAGAAAACTCCAATGATTTTTCCTCAAGTCCCAATGTGTCTGAAACTTCCCTTATCTATACACAGTAAAGCTTGCGTGGAGGCGTTCTCAAGCAGACTGAGAAACAACCACCGGAAGGAGAACGAGTCTCATGCAAGGGTGTCTAAAACTCTCCAAGCGTCCATCTTCTGACAGAAACGGCCAACTTGCACTCTGTCTGCGTTCCCCAAGCCCAAGTGAAAGTTCCCCACAGTTTTGAGCAAATGAGAAAAGTGCATTGCGAGGGTATCAGGGCAGTGCTAGTCCCTTTGTTAACTTATGAAGATGATGGCCATGACACCCCGTCCAAAACAATTATCTGGCAGATCTGAGGTCATACATACGTTCTCTAGTTGCTCTTCTCATCAACATCCATCATAGATGTGTCCATCCAAAATAATCCAAGCCAAAACAAAAAAAAATAGATTGGGTAAAAGGGAAAAATTATAAAGCATTCAATATGCATCTTTAAGTACCAAGAGGTCATCTGTGCGGTCTTGATTTTTGCCTTCTTTCCAGGTACATAAAGCATTTCTTCTGTGTTCATCAATGTGAATCCATTACAAAAGAAGATTAGACAAAAGTAAACAGAAGTTTGGTAAACAAAATATGGTCGCCTTTATGATTCTTAACAACACACCCTGTCCGTGAGATAAATGTACAAGAAGAAATCTTTGATGGAAATCCATTACTTGTGTTCCAGCGATCCAAGTTTGTTTCGGTCAGCAAGTTATATAGGCTGCGTTCATATCCACATGCAAAGAAAGGGTCTGACATCATGCCATTGAAGTCCCCCCCCCCAAAAAAATATTCTGAAACTGCAGAATCACATATTCAATCATCACAAAAATAAAGGGGGAAAAAAGCACCCACAAATGTCCGTGTGGTTTGTAAACAACCAAAACTCCAGTATGGAATAGAATTTCTTTGAAGTTCTCCTTTTCATAGTCCAAGTCTTTATGAACAGGATTGTAGAGGCAGTGTGTTTTTGTGGTAGCCTTTCGGGAGCGATTTTCGATTTAGCTCCTGATGATGTCCTGCTGATTACACTTTAATATCCTGTGTTGAGCAACTCCATCTACACCGTTACATTTTGGAATACATTCAACATCTTTTTAAGAAGGAAAGAAAAAAAAAAGTACACAAATGCACTTCACATGGTGGCAAAAAAAAAAAAAATCCAAGACGAACAAAAAAAGTAGCAGCCCCAAGTGCTCTTCCTTTGTAGTCCAATACTTTGTTTATATTCAGATTCATATAGTCATATATAACATTAAAAGAAAAAAATGAATCACCATCATTGTCGTTGACAACAATGAACAAGTAACAAAATATAAACATTTTGTGCACTGCTAAGTGCACTTGCACAGTTTGCTGCGATCATTTTTTTTTTTTTTTTTAAACCAGAAATAGTCAAAACCTCAGTCACTCAATAAGAAAGTGGACAGAAAGGCAATGTTAGGTCACAACCTCCAAATATCAAACAATTCTTTCATCCGCACATCCCCAAGCTACAATAGAACTGTACAGAAATAGGCTCTTGATTAATAAGCATGGGAGGCATGTGGGGGGCGGAGCCTTCCAACAGAAACCACTCCCCTTTGCTAAAAAAAATCATGTCTCAATGGCAGCAATGAAATCTAAATCATTCTCACTTTAGTTCTTAGGCACACGTGGGGACAGAAAATAAACACACTCGCAACATACGTACCACAAGTAACCATTTCCTAAAGGTATACAAGACTGAGCTCTTCAACAAAAACAAACAGAACAATGACATGACATGTTCTTAAACCTCACAGAGGCAAGATGGAGTGGAGGCAGGAAAAGACGTCTCTTGCCCTTCCTACCATGAAAACTAAGAGTGCTGGTTGGCGCAAAATGGGCTAAAGCTTTTGAGTTTGAATCTAGAGGTCATTCTTTGTTGGGAAATTGAAGGGCTGGTGAAAGAGGATGTGTTGTGCCATTGCCCCCTCTCTTTGTCTTTCATTTGTTCATTCGTTCGTTCACTTACATACTGCACATTTACAAGAGGAGTAATACACACAGTTCCTCCTGTACACAAGCATTCACACATTCAGTTCATAGAATAATAAAAAAAAATGATCATACGTCCAAGCGATAAAAAAAAAATACATTGTGCAGACTGGTATGTTTATAACACACACACATACGCACACACTCTCATTCTTGAAAAACATGCGTGCATAGACATACACACACAGGCACACGATCACAAAAATATTCATCTATTATATCGAACTTTTTTTTATCTTTTTAACTTGCATTTTATTTGAGTGCAAATCTTCAAGTTTTATAATCAAAGTTTTTTTATAATAGCTTTACGTTTTTTTTTTTATAGAAACTTTATATATATTTATATGCATATAAAAAAACAACAGTGTTCGTCTTTAAAGAGAGGATTTGTTTTCTGATAATATCTGAACTAAAACACACAATGGTCCCCCAATCGCCACCATTTCCTCCCAGCACAAACTCCAGTTCTGATTCAACACACACACAGTATATATATATATATATGTGGTAATATTTCTGAAGCATACCACATAAATATACAAGTAAATCTTCTCAAAATAGAAAAAAGGAAAAAAAAAACCTATCTTAATAAAGTGCATTAGTCTGAGTGTAAGGTGCTTAATGCTGTAAGTGCCAGAACTTTTTTCACCCCCCTTCCCCTGAAAACACACACACACAAAAATAAAGTCACACCTGTTCCCTTCCCAGGTTGAATTACATTCTTCTATTCCCAGCGCAAAACCCACCCACCCCTAAACTGATACCTTACTCCTGGCTTATCCCCAAAGCCCTCTCCCTCAAAGCAGTGCACATTCGACTTGCGGAGTCTGATTAGGTGGACCCGCGGGTTTAAAGGCCTCGTGTAGCTATTGCTGTGTATTCAGTAATCCTCCACCATCTCCATCTCGTTTAGACCATACCGATCAGGACCACCATGGAATGAGTACCCTAAAAAATACAGAGAGAGACAGACAAATTCAGTTTTCAGAGGTTCTCGAGAGGATGCATGCCAAAATACCAAACAAATCAAACATACAGTGGATTAAAAGTCCACTACCATTCGAAAGCTTGGAGTTGGTAAAAATGATAACTGATAAATCCAATATTGTAATCACGATTATTTGGATTAATTGCACAGCTCTACCAGCTAATAGAGGAGTTACTTGTTCTGGAAACAGCTAAATGTACACAAGGAAAAAGGGTTACCTAAGATGCTTGGGTCAGAGTGCAGCATCGTGGGCTGTTTCTTCTTCAGCTTTGCTGCCTGTTCATAGGCCCCACCCCCCTTCCCAGAATGCATTGCCTGGAACAGGGCACTGGGGTTCATTCCTCGAACAGTGTCCTAACAGACAAAGAGTGTGAGAACGAGAAGCAAATATAAGACTTAAAAATCAGATAAACGACTAATGAGACTTGGTTCTGCCCATAATGCAAACACAAATCTGTTCATATAGAGTTGCACTCGTACCTGCAGAGAGAAGTTGTTCATGCTAAGTCCAGCCATCTCTTTGGAGAGCTATAAAAGAGGACCAAGATCTGCATTAGGAGTAGGCAAACGCAGACAGAAAGACTTGACATCTTCCTGTCTCTCACACACACACCTGCTGCTGCTGTCTCTGGTGGTTAGCTTTCTGTTTGGCACGGCGCTCCAGGAACTGTCTGGCGAACTCTTTGGCTTCAACAGTGTCACCCAGGTAGGAGCAGATAAAGTTCAACACTTCATACGGGGACTCCACCTCCTTCAGGTACGCCACAATAGTAGGCACTGTGAACACAAACACACGCTCCCATTTCTGCTTCGAATCTCTTTGTGTTTGTTTTACAAACAGTCTTAATGACTTCCCACCATAATCGTCAGCTTCAGCAGATGTTGTCAGAAGAGAATTAGTATTTCAGATTCATTTTTAATACAATGTGTCCCAAATGAGACAAAAGCTGGTGGGTGTGCAAATGCTAAAAGAGAGATGTCTTACCATCCTGGGAAGAGGAGCAGTTACTGGCGGAGGTGTTGAGCGCATGCAGCATCTGTTCACACCAGGTGGTGAAGCCGTCCTGAGACTTCACCCCCTGCAGGAGTTTCAACAGCCGCTCCTCTTCCTCAGTGCGTTTACGGCCTCTCATCATGTACTGCTCACTGTAGAAACACAGCAACACCAAGGTCATGGGTTCAAATCCCGGTTTACTTTTTGGCAAATAAAAACGATTTGAGTTTAATAAAAATTTCTTATTATCAATGTTAAAAATATGTTGTGCTGCTTAATAATGTTGTGGGAACCATGCATAAATGCAAACAAAAGATTGTATTTTAAATTACCTTTTTTGTCATTTTTGATTATGGTATAGACAATTTTAAAAACACTGATTCAGATCGATTTGCTGGTTAACCATTTAGACCATTTTTTGAACCAGTAGGGATGTGTAAATACTAAATGTGTACCTTGAACTCAAGGTATGTCGCTTTGGATTCAAAAAGCATCTGCTTAATTCATACAATTTAAAGATCTATTATAGACAATCAAATATTTGTATCTACAGATATAAAATTTATATCCGTATTATAGAATCTTCTTGATTTCAGTAAATATTGTTAAAAGAAATTGTATATTACAGCACTTTTGTGTTTATGTCTCATTTGCGAATGCAAAATTTGCTCTAGATTTTGGTATATGCCACTGTGGTTTTTGTTTACCTCAGTGAGGGACTGCTCCGGCTGTTCTTCAGCCCTATGTTGCTGCGAAGTGCGCTCTGGTTCTTGAGGGCCTCGTCCCAGATTCCCATCCCTCCTCCAGAAGGGCTGCCACCTCCACCCACCTTTCCATCCAAAGATCCAGCCGTTCCCCACAACGAAGAGGCATCACCCCACTGCAGAGCAAGACATTCATAATGCATTTTATTTGGTTTTCAGGAGTGCACAGCAGTGCGGTTTATATGTGTGTATCTTACCCTCTGCTGCTGGACTCTGTGCTGTTGTTTGTGCATTCTTTCAGCCTCCTGCTGGATTTCCAGGAGGTTGTGGGGCTTGGTCTGCTTTCCCAGCCCAGGGTTGGGTCCTCCGCTCCAGCTCGACCCGGAGCCTGAGGAACCCTGACGCTGAGTCTGCTGGAGCAACTTCACCAGCAAATCCTGTTGCTGAAAAAAAAAAAAAAAAGTTTTTGACAAATGAGATTGAGTGTAAGAGAGAAAAATATACAAATACATAACTATATAAAAAAAAATGTTACGCCATCATTCAAAAGTTTGGAGTTGGTAAGATTTTCTTTTTAAAATTTGAAAGATGTCTCTTAAACTGCATTTATTTGAGTGTGTGTGTGTATGTGTGTGTGTGTGTGTGTGAGAGATTTATTCCTATGCTGGCAAAGGTGAATTTTCAGAAGATTATTATGATGGTCTCAAATTCATGATTCAAGGCTCTTAAACCTGTTTGCGCCTGTAAATCTCCTCCTCCTCTCTCCTTTTCTGCTCTTCTCGCCTTTTCTCATCCCTCCGTTTTCTCTCCTCATCCTCACGCTTGGCCCTGAGTTCAGCTTCTCTCCTCTCATGTAGCTGAAAGACAATAGAATGCAGTGCAATGAGAACAGAAGTCTGAGTCCAGAGCATTTCCTCAGATCACCAGGAGAGGCCATCAGAGACAACTCTCACCTTCTGAAGCTGTTCTAGAATTGGACCCTGAGTTGAAGAATTAATTAAGTCCCATAGACTGGCCTCACCACCTGCTCAAGGAAGAAACTTCATTTATTTTCAGATGTGAGTGTGAGGGCAAGTTGTTCTTTGAATGTGTTCCTCTGGGTGTACCTGCTGGCTGTGAGGCTGAGGTATGCATGTCCCACATGGACCCTGTATCTGGCACTGACATCGACCTGTTTAACGAAGGCATCATACCCTGCTCTCCACACCTACATGAAAAAAAAAAAAAAAAAAATTCAAGAAGTTTGTAACAGTATTAAATACACAAGATGTACTCCGTGACACTGTAAAAAGACACACAAACAAACTCACCTGTTGATGAGCTGGAACAGCTGCTGTTGCTGCTGGTAAAGAGCCTTGGCAGCAGCTAATTCCTGCTGTTTCTTCAGCCGCTCCTGATCCATATTACCCTGAAAGACACAGAGAGGGCAGTTACACATTAACCCATGACAGAAAGATCAAATACATGTTGTAATGTAATGAGAGAGAGAGAGAGAGAGAGAGAGAGAGAGAGAGAGAGAGAGAGAGAGAGAGAGAGAGAGAGAGAGAGAGAGAGAGATGCATGAGCACATTTGGAAAGAGTATTCGCATGCTTCAGGAAATTACATTTCAGTTGTAAAAACACCAATATAACTAAAAAAATGAAAGATAATATTTATTATATTATTCATATTTAGTGATTAAGTACCGGTTTTAACACATCGAAAAAAAAATCTAGTGTGGTTTAAGAGTATTTTTTTTTAGCTTAAATGGTACTTACTTTGAAAATCAGTATGATGAATGCCATGTTTTGCAAAATGCCACAAAATCAAGAATGGTATTTGTTCATTCTCTTTAACCTTATTAACTGAAGTAAACATTTTTTTTTTTTATGTTTTCACTGGCAAACGTCCCAACTTTTCTGGAATTGGGTTGTAATTTTATTTTAACAGATAAAAGGAAAAATGGCTGTTCTAATTTCTTTGCTTTCAAACATTAAACCATAGCTATTATTTGAGCAGAAGTATAATAAAAATGTAGGACCTACACAAACACTAAAATTTTGTTTTGTTTTGCTAATTACAAAATGTATTTATAGTTTTATATTTTGGAAAGTGATACTTGAATACTTTAATATTTTAAGCCACCCTGCACAAATTCAGAGTGAACAAATATGCTAATTTAGACAAACATACGTAGAGATAAACACATTTACAAACAAGCTTACTGAATTAAAATAAAAATTAGCAGACGGAAAAACTCCCCAGAATGCAAATAACCCAATTGAAAATAACACCCAGACATTGACTCTTCCACCCTGAGACTCACGGTTGCCCCCTGGGGTGGGTGAGGGCGAGGGTGGGCTTGATTCCTCACCAAGAGGGGCGGAGGGGAGGGTCCAGGGGCGAAAGGCACACGCCCCCACATCTTAATGACATCCCCCAGTGGCTGAAATCCCTCATCACAACCACGTTTAACAAGCAGGTTCATGTCGAAATACCCCGCCTGAAACCATTCACACATCTCCACTGTACTGAAAGGTCCTGAGATAGAGACAGAACAGACAAAAGACAAGAAAAAGAGACCGTATTAATGGACTATACTCAAAACACTGCTCCATATGCATGAGTTGACCTCCTATGAGAGAATATGCAAGCGTACCCTGAATCTCTCCTTGCGGGTCTTTGTAAAACCATTTCATGGCAGAGTCATGGGAAAGAGGAAGAGCAGAGGCTGTGTTTCTGCCCTCCTGAAGAGTCTGGGTGAAACACTCTTCCTCTAGAGATGTGTCCTGGAGCGCTGCCACCATCTTCTCTGCCTCCTACACACATAGATCACCTTCAAAAACTTGCTTCCGCTAAAAGAATGAAAGTGCGCTACAAACAATGCAATTTATTTAAAGAGGAATTCTACACTTTTTATAGCATTTTATTAACTATAACTGGGGCATTTATAATGTGAATCTACCTTTCTAGCATAAAAACATGCATTATAAATAATTCTAATAAAAAGCATAAATAATAATTTAGTCATAATTTAGTTTAAGTTAGAATTTTGTTTCTGAAACAAAAACATTATGAATTATAATAGAAAATATAAAATTTGTCAGTTTAGATTGAGTCTATTTATAAATGTTAATCCAGGTTTCTAGCACAGAAGATAATTGATTAGAAATAAATTATAACAAAAAATATAAATAGTTGAATTTTACAGGATCAGTTCCCTACCCTCTTCTCTAAGAATTAAGCAAATGGTTTTTGCTCTTGTATATTTAAGACACCTCTATGTAAATAACCTTGTTGTGATTGGCTAACCCTCACAACTGTGAAATGTTTAACAATGACCTCAACAGGTCGGTGAAGACTGAGCATTTAATAATATAATCAATTCAGTCAATGTTAATATTAATATATATATCCGATAATCAGTGAGATATGGTTACTCTCAGAACTTGTTTTCTGTGGTACCTGTTGCAGGTGCTTCATGCCCTCATCGTCCTCAATATCACCCCCCGGTGGTGGGAGGTCAGTAGCAGCAGAGGACAAAGAGGGAGGCGATGAAGGCAGACTGGAGGAGGCACTGGGGCTCAAATCTAACATGGCCTCTAATAACACTACAAAAAAAAGACAGTACACAAGTGAAGCATCATGCATCTATACAACTACAAGAAGAAGAAAAAAAGAGGGGAAAAACACCTTTTTACCTTCACTTGGTAGTTTGTTGGGAATGGAGGGGGCAGGCTGAAATTTCTCCAGGCCAGAGGGGGCAGCAGAGGGCACAGCCTCAGTGACAGGAGGTGGAAGAGTTGGAGGGACAGGAGGGAGAGGAGGAGGAGGAGGGGAAGGAGAATCTGGTTTCACTTCAGTTTCAGACACTGGAGCAGAATCAGTCACATCTGTAGAAAGAGAAGAGAGAGAGAGAGTGAGTGATGAAATCAATGGAACACAGATATCTTTAAAAATACATCTATTTAAAATCATATTTCAATTAAATGCACAATTTTTAAAAACTCCACAATCCAATTTCACAGCAGTGTTTAAAGTGTATCTGTGTACAAAAAAAATTATTCAGTCTGTTCCTCACATTAAGCAATCGTATACTTTTTTGCAAGAACTGTGATTTAAGAATCACATTTATTCAACTGTACAGCGTTCCCACCTTTCTCGCTTATTTCAGCTCCAGACTCATTTTTCTTCTCTTGATAAACACTGTCCTCCTCCTCATCCTCCAACCCCTGGAACTCAAACTCCTCTTCTGGAATGGGGTCTTTCGGGCCCTTCTAAGATAACAGAAGAGGGGAAAAAGTGAAGAACACAAAACCATAGATAAGAAGTCATTAGACACTTGATCGTATGGTCTCACCTTAATAGACATAAACGCTCCAGAAGAATCAAAGGTTCCCATTTCTCCATCTTCCTCATCTGTGCACCACTCTGGCAGACCATCTCTCTCATCCTCAGCTCCTTCGCTTCCTGCTCTCCTTCTGCCTCCCTCAATCCCTCCATCCCGGAAGTCGAAGTCAAACTTCCTGCGGCGAACTTCACCTGGACCAGAATGCTCCCGCCAACCAGCTGAGCGAGGACCACCATCTAGGAAGAAGTGGCACAAGTTTATACACTACCATTCAAAAGTTTAAGCTCAGTAAAATTGTGAAATATTATTACATTATTATTATTTTTTTTAATGTTTGGTCAAACTGTTCCTTTTAAATGGCAAATGTAAACGTGTACAGTTACCATCTCTTCGTGAACCGGTGAGTCTCCAGCTGACACCAGTCTCTCCTGCGTCCTCCTCCTCCTGTTCCTCTCTCAGTATGCGCCAGTTGTCACTATCAGAGCGCATGAACTCCTTTCTGCCACCTGGAACCCCCTCCTCGAAACCCAGGCGCACAGCTTCTCTCCGCAGAGGTTTCTCAAAACGTCTTTCACCTCTGCAGAATGAAAAGAGGTAGAGGCTTATCAAGATGCTTTATAACAGCAATCTGAATCTAGATTGTATGCTGATGAAAGGATTTTTATACTCGTTGCGACGAGCTAATGCAACAAACTGGGATAATAATATAATTTCATAGAATTACTTTTTAAAAATTACTTAAAATAAACAACTAGAGGTAACGTAAACATGCAATTTAGACTAAATAATATTCAATAATTGAGACTACCTGTCATCCCAGCTCTGACTGCGATGCACCTCTCGAACGCTACGACCAAAACCGCCCTCTACTTCCTCACTGCTTCTTTGGTAGAATCCGATCTCTCCTCCTCTTCCTCGACCTAAACACACAGCATGACATAAACTTCAGCATCTCCGCCAATACATGAATAATTTAAATGCATGTACACATAACTAGATCAACTTGCCTCGACCGCCTCTCACGCTGCCTCTTCCTCGGTTCACCCCGGCCGGGACGGCCCCACCCCCCTTACCCATAAGCCTCAGCACAGCCACACTGTTGACAGACATGGAGAAGTTCCTCTGCAAAGAGAGAACACACATGAAAACATGACCACACCAAAAACCACAAAATCTGTGGAGATAAAATCATTGTAGTGCCGAAGGCATTTTTCATATAAGGGAGTGTTTACGGTTTCTAAAAAATGTGCTCGCCCCACCTCTTTCACAGGATAGTGTGTGTGTGATGCATGTCTAATCAGCAACAAGCTCAAAATGCCAGACGCTAAGTGTGTGCCTCTCACCTGCTCCTCTTCAGTGAGAGCCAACAGTGCCAGTGGCTGTTGAGGCTCATCCTGCAGAATAGCAGCAAACTCTTTATCCTGCATTTCTTCAGGGACCTGAAAACACACATAAGACTATGACTCACTCTTCTCTGGCAATTGTTGGATTCAAAAAAATCTGAAAAATTTACGTCTGGAAAGAAAAACATTTGAAATGTACAAAAAATCTGGACTGTGCTGACCTGAGTCAGGTTTAACCCATCAACATTCTTCTGAAATATTTTGTACAGCACATTTTTTTGTATGTCCAAAAGGCATTTTGTGCCCTTATAAGGGCACAGCATCATAAGTGTTTCTGCCCTATAAGGAACTGTGACTATTCAAGGGTTAAGTTTGCGCAATGCTGACATAGCTTCCTATAACAGACACTAACTAGCCAACCTTTAGACATAGTCAAATCAACTTTCCAAAATAAGAGAAAAATCTAAACATTTCAAGGTTCACTTTTAAAAGCCGTTTTAGATTAGTATTTTTTCACAATACCAGTCCAACGCAGAGACTCTGGAGTGCCTGGATTTCTTGAAAACGCTTTTCAAACACTAAAAGTGTAATTACAACAAATATCCATGCTTGATTAGTGCATACTGAATATTTCTTCTGCAATAAAAAAAACATGGTAAATTATTATCTTAAGGCACAGTTTCTGCAGTCTATTTTTGTTGCAACAGAGCTCTGGAGCTGCCGTTGCCAGTGGAAACCTTTATGATTTGTGTCAGTACTGGTAAGAAATGTTTTGCATTTTAAAGTCGACCAGTGGAAACATGTACTAGACACATATTGCGTGTTAAATCTCAGGCCATGTGAATGCCACAAAAGACATCCATTAAAGGGACCTGCAAAAGATCCCTCCACAATCACTGTGTCCATGAAACACTTATAGAGTGACATTTACAAACACACAGAAAGATCAACTGTCCGAGTATCTAATAACTTTATCATATAAAGCAAATTACGTTTACAAAAGTAAAGAGATCAACTGATCAATGACCAAATGTCACTCAAAATACTCTTGTTCGTTCTTTGGAATTAACAACTACAAAAACAAGTTATTTAGCAGTATTTCCAGTCTGCCCTCTTCCATTTAAATGTACAGGTTGTAGGACCTGCCACTAGAGGGCACACTATCAAAACAATAACAATCGCGTGGTTTGATGACACTAAAAAGGAGCGTGGAATGATGGGATTTGTTGTTTTCTACCCAACTGCTGACGGCCATCAATCAGACGGAAAGATAATTCATGGATTTAACGCAAGTTCAATGATTTGCGCGAGTAGATTACATTCAAAAGTCAATGCAAAGACGCGATCAGACTATGGATCAGAAGCATCCTCGCGCAGATCTAGAGACGCAATGCCCCACGTTTGGCGTGTATGCACCATAATATTAATCTTGTTGATCATTATATAATAGCATATGTTTTCTGTAAAGATACGTATCAAAACAACTCACCTGTCAAGTAAAACACAAGCAAGATCGGCATCTCTTTCTAGTTGATGTTTGTTGCGAAGCTACTTCCGCATTTGTCCACAACACTGCCGTCATGTGGCTTACATTTTTGGGAGTTGCATTTGCAAGTTTTGTATCAAAAACTGACCTAAAGTCTATACTTTAATTCTATATATGTATGTATCGTTACCACTTCCATTGTATGGAAAAATGCATAGACAAATGATAAATCAGAATGGCGTTCCACAGAACAAAAACTTGTTTGGAGCAACATAAGGGTTATTACAAATACTTTTTATAAAACTGACTGACCAATATAAGTTTTCCCAGCGGCCGATGTAGATACCAATATATAAAGACCAGGGCAACCGACCAGAAATGTAGAACAATGTACCACCAGCAATTCAGATGAAGACAACATTCTCCTTATAAAAACTTGATTTATAGAAATAATTTAATTATTATCTAACAGCTGTTAGCTGATTGAAATCGCCCAAGTAGACGTGAACAACTGATGCCTTTATTGGCAGATCACCTGGCTAAATACATTTAAAATAAAATACGTTTAATAAACAATCACTCTTATGTCAAGAGGTAAAGATGCAGGTACAATCATTGCAAACTGAATGCTGGGATATCACCTAGATTAATAATAGGCCAACACAACCCAGGATTGTTTTAAGGCATTTTCCCACCTTGTTGTCCTTGACATAAAGTGCTAGCATCTCCTCTCGCCCATAACGGTATTCGGCCAACTTGTACTTTGGCATAGCAGGAGAGGCAGGAGGGGAAGACACATTGCCTCCACTGGAAAGTGCACGGAGCCTGAGAGAGAGAAAAAAAATCATTGAGCAGCAACAACGTGGAAGCTTCATTGAGAAATACTCAAATCCTGTCTACCATCTCTACATCCTGCTTTATTTAGGACTTCCCTTTTCCAAGAAAATGATGCTGAAGCTTATACTGATGCTTGGGCAGAGGAAACACCCTTAAGAACTAAAAAAAAAAAAGCTAGAAGTTATGCCCAAAAAATCCATATCACTTAATTTACAACTACACTACCTTTAAAAAAAAAATTGTGACAGATTTTTATTTTAAGAAATTAATACTTTTATTCAGCAAGGATGCAAAAAAGGTAACAGCAAATCAAGGGGCTGGAGTTGCATTGTCAGATACCATATATAAGAACTGTGCTTACACTGTAAAAAGCTCTGCTGATTGAAATGGAAGCAATCTGGTTTTGTTTTGTGTCAGAATCGCCTGAGTTTTTGTTGTTCTGACGAATCTACTTGGTGCTGACATTATCTCGCCCCCAGCATTTGACGTCAGCAGTTCCTGATTCAAGTCCAGCAGCTTTTAGGGGCCAATGCAATGTTGTTTTTCCAGACTGAAAGCACTTTTCAGCAGTGGAAACATGTAAAAATGCCCAGGTTGAGGCACCTTGTTGGTGGGAAGGGGTTTCAGAGCTGTGGGTGGCTTTGTAAACTTTACATAAATACTACCCCACGGAGATAATTTGATGAAGAAAGCTTTGAGGAAGCATACCACCCCTGCATTGTACATGTCAAACCCAGGAATTCACTTCTGTTGGCTGGGGACCAACTATGCACAGAAGAGCCTCAGTTCAGCACAGGACCACGCCTAATGGTTTAATTGCTGCATAATCATTTCGTATGTGCCAAGAGGAGATACAGAGAGAGAAGGGGGTTGGAAAGAAGGGAATGACTAGAGAGAGAAAGCCTAGCAAATACATGGGGAAAGTAAAGAGCAGTGCTGAGGAAAATACTTTAAATTGAGTAGCTCGTAGTATGGTAAGGGGTTCGTTAAGATTTTTAATATAGATTTGGGAAAAAAATAACAGTATTTATTTAAAAAACATTTAAACATTTGAATTAACTTTTGATCAATTTAATGCATCCTTGTTGAATAAAAGCATCGCTTCCATGAAAAAAAAGAAAGAAAAAGACCACCAAACTTCTGAACGCTAGTGTGTGAGGGGCAAGACATTCTATGAGAGTGCTTGATTATGACCTGTACATGTAATCCAAATAGCCTTTTGTCACTTTGCCTAAAGTAGCTTATTACCAGAAAATATAGTGAGGTAATAACATTACTGATTGCATTTCATTTCTCCAACTGTGATAAAAAAAATGGAATAGAAAAAGAAGCAATGAAAAACAAATGTACAAGAAAATTTGAAGAAAGAAAAGAAAGGAAGATCTGGCAACAAGTGAATGAGACACAGAAATAGAAAAGAAGGGATTTTACCATTCTGGGCCAAAGTTAAGTGTTTCAGCAGTCATATTCTTCCTTCCTTCTCAGAGGTGAAAGTCTACAAACAAAAATGCCTTAGCGTGAGTATGCAACACACTGAAATATGCCGCAAGCATACTTCTGTTCATAAGTACACACATATTCTTTTATTACACTGCAGTGTAATGCACACACGATTGACAGACATATCAATACAAGCAATATGTTATTCTTACCCTGTCCAGGGGAGTGGCGCAGGCAAGACTAGGCTGGACCAGGTCTGAGTGAGAGGGCTGAAAGGTTGTGTGTGTGTGTGTGTGTGTGTGTTTCAAAGTAGCCAACTCAAGAGAGACTAGGGTTATAGCTGCCTTATTCAGGGTATGTGTGCAGGAGAGCAAAAACACAAAAGTTCAGACCCGGTAAGAGCTCTCTTGTTCACAGCCAATGAAAATAAAAATAATAATAATAATCAAGCCCGCCTAAAATGAGTAATACCTGTTGGACTGCAAAAACTGCAGAGCTTTGATACTGATGTCTAAAGTCGATCGACTACAAGAAACAAACAAAATAGACGAACAGACAAAAAAATAATAAAAAGAATCTAACTTGTTGATAATACAGCTGCCAGAAGCAGATATGAACCCAATAAGCTTCTTTCTATCTCTATGCGTGTGTGATTTTAAAACTTTTTTTGTTGTACTGGCAATGCTGTGTGGACCAGGTCCCAGCTGGTTTCCCCGTCCTCACGCCGACAATCCCTCTCCCTCCTTTATCTGCAGGAGAAGAGAAGAAATGAACACAGGCTATAACTGAAGCCATTAAAACAGAGAAAAGAGGACAGTGCACTAGTGTTACTTCAGTTTTATATACCCCATTATAGATGTAATTAATATTCTGAATTAGCTTTTATTTTTATATTTTCAATTTTCATTCTAATTGTAGTTATATTTTTAGTAATTTTGTTATGTGCCTACCTTTTTGTTTAAATACTACCATTTAGCTTTTTATTGATTGTTTTCTTTTAGCTTTGTTTCAATGAACAAAATGTTTTGATAGTTTTTAGTTCTAGCTTTAGTTAACTATAGTAACCCTACAGTGCCCACTGCCCTACAAGCTCCTGTGATAGTATCATATCAACTTAAAGACCAAGGGTACATGAAAATAATATCTCTCCATTTTTATTATGAGAGATATTTTCTTTAAGAAACAGGGGCCACAAACAAACCATGCCTTAGGAAACATATAGTAACATATGTTCATTTGTGGCAAAGTTTACCAAAACACTTTTGGAAAGGGGAAGTGTGCGTAACTTCCTTTGCAGGTAGATTTAGGCAAAAATCTTTCTAAATTATTGACACTGCACAACTAAAATAGTTATTGCAATCAGGACAACATGGAGATGGAAAATAAACATCCCAGGGGTTTAACAGCACCCATAGATGTCATAGCAACAGAAATATCTAAGCAACAGAACAAACCCTTGAGAATAAACAGAATTGATTGGGGGAGTTAGGCTCTTTGACATAAAGTACAATATGAGAATATATTTCATGTCAAGAAAGACACCTGTAACTTCAACTGCAATTAGAAATACACCAGTATGCATGAAGTCATAATTCATCATGGAACTAAAGCATTTGCAACGTCCATGTGAACAAGCTGCCAAATAACAGCGAATTGCTCAAGTCTGAAAGGACAAGACGATCCCTGACATTTTTTCATGCACTGAATGCACTTATAAAACTACATAAATCACAAAAGCATATTTATTTTATTTTTAAGGATGTTAACTTGTAAGATCAACTAATAAGGGTGTTTTTACGGTCATTTCAACGCCGTTCAGTTTGTTGCAGACATAAAGTCTATAACAAATGAAATACAATTTGCACATACATGAATACTGCATTATCTGACACTTCTTGATTTGAAATGCTCATAAATATATTTCCAGCATGTTTTATTTGTAACAATCATTAGTCGAGTGTTTGAGAAATCCTTCTGTGAGATTATGTGGCTTCTTACACAGAATAAGGCAAGCAACATATTTCACAGTATTCTAAGCAGTGATTAAAGTTATGCTGATTAGCATTGCACTATCATATACTTTATTATTATAATAAAACTTTTAAATAGGATTGGACACAGATAAACCATATATTGTCACAGTTGTGTGTTTATTAGTCAAGTTGAATCAATGAAAGCAGTTAAATCTTCTGTTTATTCAGCAACCGCTATAGAGTTTTCATGATTTCTTCTGAGGGGCACATTTAAAGTTTTCGTGTCTGTTATTGTGGCGACATTTCCACACCCCAAAGCGTGATGCTTACCAAATCGATCTGTGATTGTTTGTTTGACATGTCGGTCAAACGGCCTCATGGGTGGGCCTTGGCCAATGAAAGCGGTCATGAATTTGCGACTACTGATCACATAACCAAGCATCACTAACAGATATGCATGCCAATCGCAGCTTTTGCCTTTGCGATTTAATTTAAATTAATCGTGCAGCCCGAGGAAAGGCCATGTGTGGCAGAAGTACACGATCCAGTGTTTACAAGTGTGGAAAAGGAGGGCCGTTCAAAAGTTGTTATATGTTGACTGTACGGCTGGGAGAAATATTGAATATGAACTAAAATGTCGCAATAATTTTGACGACAATGTAAAATTTTACAATATTGTGAATATCGAATATTTCAAATTCAAGCATACTTTCCCAAAATACAGGTCCTTCTCAAAAAATTTGCATATTGTGATAACAGTTCATTATTTTCCATAATGTAATGAAAAAAATTAAACTTTCATATATTTTAGATTCATTGCACACCAACTGAAATATTTCAGGTCTTTTATTGTTTTAATACTGATGATTTTGGCATACAGCTCATGAAAAACCTAAAATTCCTATCTCAAAAAATTAGCATATTTCATCCGACCAATAAAAGAAAAGTGTTTTTAATACAAAAAAAGTCAACCTTCAAATAATTATGTTCAGTTCTGCACTCAATACTTGGTCGGGAATCCTTTTACACAAATGACTGCTTCAATGCGGCGTGGCATGGAGGCAATCAGCCTGTAGCCCATTTCCTGCACACGCCTGTGCACGGTGGCTCTGGATGTTTCTACTCCAGACTCAGTCCACTGCTTCTGCACGTCCCCCAAGGTCTGGAATCGGTGCTTCTCCACAATCTTCCTCAGGGTCCGGTCACCTCTTCTTGTTGTGCAGCGTTTTTTGCCACACCTTTTCCTTCCCACAGACTTCCCACTGAGGTGCCTTGATACAGCACTCTGGGAACAGCCTATTCGTTCAGAAATTTATTTCTGTGTCTTACCCTCTTGCTTGAGGGTGTCAATGATGGCCTTCTGGTAAGCAGTCTTACCCATGATTGCGGTTTTGAGTAATGAACCAGGCTGGGAGTTTTTAAAAGCCTTAGGAATCTTTTGCAGGTGTTTAGAGTTAATTAGTTGGTTAATAGCTCGTTTAGAGAATCTTTTCATGATATGTAAATTTTTTGAGATAGGAATTTTGGGTTTTCATGAGCTGTATGCCAAAATCATCAGTATTAAAACAATAAAAGACCGGAAATATTTCAGTTGGTGTGCAATGAATCTAAAATATATGAAAGTTTAATTTTTATCATTACATTATGGAAAATAATGAACTGTTATCACAATACGCAAATTTTTTTAGAAGGACCTGTAATGCGCCGAACGTCCAAAAACAGAACATGCTATTGCAAACTGCTCTACACTCCTCTACTATGTGAGCTCTCATGAGGGCGGTTGCCAGATTTCAAGAGTTCAAATCCCCAAATCAGAGCTTCGCTGTTACATGGATACATTTTTTTACTGGTGTATTGCTTATGATCTGAAAAACAAACAAGCTAGAGTTTAGTGATCTAAATGAAAGCATAATTCAGCCGGTCTGCGTTCCATCATGAGATCTCGACTGTTTTGTTTGCGATTGTGGTCATTGTATAAAAGCAATGTATAAAAGCACTAACTCAATTGCTGTTGTATAATAGAGAAACTTGGGCTATGGCAATGTGGAATTACTATTAGGAATTTCACTGTTATCATATTTTTCATTTGTTTCATTTGTTGTACCAGTTTTCATAATATAGACAGATATGTGCTACAGCACATAGCTCCCCATCTGAGAGGGTTTTTAGTGCCAATGGGAACTTAGTTTTATGCCACAGAACTTCTTTTAAACCAGAGACAGTAGACAGACAAACTTGTGTTCTTAGCTAAAAACTTGTAAAAAAAAATAAATAAATAAATACATATCCCAGTTTATTTTTTATGTTGGTACCCCCAAATGCACAGTGTAAATTGGGAATTGCAAAAAGTTGACAGAACAAATGTGTTCATTTAAAAACCAATAAGTGATCACTTAGTCTAGTTTTTTTTTATTATTTAAATGCAAACATATTGAGATATATATTGAATATCGTAAAAATTGACAATAACTAATACATATATATATATATATATATATATATATATATATATATATATATATATCTCGCCCAGCATAGCTGACTGGCACAAATTTATGTCTTTGTCTTAAAATGGTCAGTTCGTTTGCATATCCTGAATGCATTTACATTTTTTGAAACCTTAGAAAGGTCTTCATCTAGGAAAATGCCTGACCTATCCAATGTGATTGCGTAATGTGTGAAGTCATGGACGTGCATCACAGAGCTAGTGCAAGATGAGCATTTGTGGTTAAAAAGTATATATATTTTTAATTTAGAAAAAGACCGATGGTTTCGCTAGATAAGACCCTTATTCCTTGGCTAGGATAGCGCAGGGCCCTTTGAAGCTGCACCGAATCTGCAGTTTGGACCTTCAACCCATTGATTCCCCATTGAAGTCCATTAAATGGAGAAAAATCCTGGAATGCCAAATTTCTTTTAGACTGAAGAAAAAAATGCACGAATATCTTGAATGACGTGGGGGAGAGTAAATTATCAGGAAATGGTCATTTTGGAGTGAACTAATCCTGTGGAATAACTTACTTTTCGTCTCACAAGTGAAGTCCTCGATTCACTCCAAATGCTCATGATTCTCGACTTATTGCGAATCTGACTGATCTCAATCCAAAGAGTCAGCGAGCTGATGACTCGACAACCTTTCAGACGGATTCGGTCCGGTTAGTGAGTTCAATCGAATCACTGAAAAGATCCGACTCAAAACAACGAGTCGTTCACGGATGGGACGAAACTACTAACTAACTACTCGCCATTAGGCCAGAAATATAGTTTCCTCGCGCTCAACGCAAACATACGCCCAGAAAAAAGGGCTAACGTTATTTTGTAAGACATGCGAGATGTCGGTGTTTAATACTTCTCGCGTAAAATGAAAACGACCACTTCTGGTGTCGTTTCACAACTGATTGGAGGAGGTTTGAGGGGCGTCGCATTCGCAAGGAGGGGGTGTGCGTGTGCATGTGTGTGCCCTGCCTGCACACCCCCCTCCCTGCCCACGCGGCGCCCCTCCAAACTCCACTCCGCTGCTTCCCGTGGCCTTCAACCAACGGCCACAGCTGCCTTACCAAACACAAAAAACCTCACAGCTTAAAACAGCGCCATTTATTCCCGCACACCCAAACGCTGGCCACTTAACGTTTCATATGCACTAATATGCATTTGCTGTTCCACTGCCCTTCCCCTTTCAAGATAGCATGAAACTTAACGCAACACCCATCTGCCATTAACGCCTCAGACATTCAAGGAGAGAGAGGTACACAGTTGCTGACCGTATTTCTGGAGCTGTCGATGCGATTTTACTGTCCAGTCACCCCGTCAAACTCGACGATCTTCACTTTGGATTCATGTGCAGTTGTTTGTGTTCCGTGCTCCTCCTCGAGAATCGTGCTCCGTGTTTACTGTTGGTTTGCTCTCTCTCTCCCTCTCCAATGGTCGGTGCGTGTTGATGTCTAGTACGCTCTTGTTGTTTGTGTTTTAGGGAAGATGGCTGTCCTACTCGGTCAGACCACGTGACCAAAGTGTCGCGTTGCTTTTAGAGGAGCGTGAAGATACTGACCCCTGTCGAAAGATTTGTATAGCCTATAGCCTATAAGTGCCTAAAGGACAACAAATACATTGTATATCCCATTTAAACAAGTAATTGTTAACTAGACTATTACTTTGTTACAATAATGTTATCAACGAACTCTGCATGTGTCGATAATAGCACAAAATACAATTTTACAAAAATTGCCTAAAATTTACTACGCCCTTGCGTTCATACCATGGATGATAACCTTAAAGTAATTGTAATAGTATGTAAGGGATGTTTATTAAAAAAGAAGAAAATCTGCTGCTTTGCTCTTGGGAAGATATTAGCGCTTCGACTGGAACACTTGCATTTAAGAACGTCATAATCACGGACTTTTAATTTGAAAATCTCGTGAACGCGCTGGCGTTGGGTTTTCCGCGAACATGGAGGCGGTTGTGTCAGAACTAGTGGCACCTGAAGATCTAAAGGTAAAATATTTTATTCTTTACTTTCATGGCTGTAAATCCAAAACGACATCAGTTTCGTCTTGATGACAAGCTTGTATTTGGTGAAATTACCGAAATCGGGTTTTAATCAGGAGTTTCACCAAAAGTCAAAACAACAACATTCATCATGACATGTTGCTACCCATAGATAGACTTATATAAGAGTAGACCTACTATTATACCGCGGGATATACATGCACAATACATTTATCAGCGTATTATTGTTATTTTATCATCTCACCTACTATTTTAAATGTAATCAGACGTTTTTCTGCTTTGCAAATTCATGCTGTAAAAGGTTGTCTGAGACAGTCGGCCAGGGGGAGCACATGACCGTAGCATCATCCATCCACTGAGTGCATTTGATTCTTATCTATCCATGACTTTTTGTCTTTTAGAGATTTGAGAAGAAGTATAACACTGAGCTGGTGAAAGGACCCGTTTGCAGGGAAACCACATTTGAGTATGCCTGGTGTTTGATCAGAAGCAAGTACTCCAATGACATTGTGAAAGGCATTCAGCTGCTGGAAGGTCAGTGTTTTTGGTTAGTCACGACCTGCTTGAGCTCCAGCGGTAACTACCTGTTCTTGATTTTAAATTATTTAAAAATTAATCCAGGTTTCTTTTACTAGAACTGGTTTCTACGAGCAAAAAAGATGATCAGAGAGATTTTCTTTTCTACCTTGCCGTTGCAAACTACAGACTTAAGGTGGGTTACCCTTTTCCTTTTTTTGGTATGTGATGATTTTGTCACTGCTAATAAATGTTATTTATATCACATATCTTTGCACGAAGACATCTCTGGCATCTAGTTAAATCAGTGTTTCTCAACTCTGTTCCTGGAAGCACTGCTACACTGTAGTTTACTGCATCATTTCTAAATCAAATCAGATCAAATAAAGAACTTTATTGTCACGTCACCATATAAAGTAGTGTAATGTGTAAACGGTTCAATACAAATATCAGATGAAGTAAACGTAAAAAAGTGAATCTCTCAAACCTGTCAAGTACATGTCCAAGTAAAATTTTACCCAAAAATCAAGGGAAATGCATAATTGAAATACACTACCTTTCAAAAGTTTTGGGTCAGTGAGTTCTCTCATGCTCACCAATGCTGCAATTATTTGATAAAAAAAAAATACAGTATGAACTTGGCTTGGAAATACTTGGATTACATTGAATTAGTTTCCATTTAATCTCTCTCTTTGTTTTGCTCTCTTTACCTCCCTACATCAAACTTTTTGTTCTTCTATCAGGAGTATGAGAGAGCACTGAAGTACATTCGTACTCTGCTGAAGAATGAACCAGATAATAAACAGGCCCTGGAACTGGAGAAACTCATCAACAGTGCACTAAGAAAAGGTGAGATAAAAGATACTTTGGGGTCAGTGTTACTTTAAGTTTTAAAGAAATAAATTATTTTATTCAGCTAGGACTCATCAAAATGCTCAAAAGTGACAATAAAGACTTTAACATTGCTAAATATATATTTACATTTATGCTATTATAATAATGTAATACGGTTACCATTTGTCATGTTAAAGCAGAAGGACAGTTTACTACATAAATAATAATAAGAAATGTTTCTTGAGCACCAAATCAGCATATTAGAAAAAAGGAGTTTTTCAAGATCCATTTACAATGAGGAAAAGCGTGAGGTGGTGACTGCTTTTACGTTCATATTAATATTCCGATGTTAATCAGAATTTAGCAGTTGGTATTCAGACATGTAAATGCCACAATCCTATTGCTGTCTTTTTTTTTTTTAAGACCATTATCGGATTCCTCAAATTCCGATTCCCATCCCTGGAATATACGTTTTTTAATCAGAAATTTGTTGCATGTACCTTAATCAGAAAATCCACTTAAAAGGAAATTGATGTGCATGCTCCACAATATATCCCAGTTTGACAGCAACATGCACTGCAACTGTTTTCATCACATTCTCAAGGATTGCACACAGTTTGTGGTATTTCAATATTCTAAACAATATTCACATCTTTCTCCTACCAATCCTTGCTGCAAACTTCCATTCACTCTCTCTTGTTTTGTTGCTGAGATACCAGCACATGACTGCATGTGCTTTTTGGCGATTGCCAGATTACCTCCATTTTATGACGTTATGATGTTATCAGGCATTTTTAAAGGCGAGATATTAAAGGCGAGTCCTTATCAAATTATAGTCTTGAATAAGATTATACTGTCATACTTGCAGATAATTTGATGTGCATGTAAACAAATTTAAAGGTAAAAATCAATAGTCTGAATGCACTGTAACTCGCTTTGGATAAAAGCTAAATGCGTAAATATAAAGGCAATAGTGAATTAATCTCAGCTCTTTTTTTTTTTTGTATTCTTTTTCAGATGGTTTAGTTGGCATGGCGATCGTCGGCGGTATCGGTTTAGGTGTGGCGGGATTGGCTGGTCTTATTGGTTTGGCTGTGAGCAAAGGTCCTAAGTCCTAATATGGAGTTCCTGAAGAGCGTACTTTGATTCTGTTCCTCTCCAGAAGAGAGACTTAATGATCTCGTATAATCCTATAATCACAGAAAACCATGAGGAGGCCCGTGCTTTTTTTATTTTGTATTTTTCTGAAATGACTTCAATGACATTTTGAGCGCTCATATTTTATCATGTTGCTTTTTGCTTTACGATTCTTCAGCTCTTTTTGGTATGTGTAGAGATGTGGGGTTGGGATAAAGTAATAAGTTATGGGTTTTTCCTCTGAAACCTTTCATTTTTCAAAGGAAATTAAACTTCAGAGGCTTTTCCAGGGACTTGCAGTACAAGATAAGATGTATTATGATAATATGTACTTTTTATTTAATATATATAAATATACTTACACTATAGATAAGTAATATGGAACATTTTTGATAAACTACATTAAAACCTCATGTCTGTTAATGAATTAAAATGTGTGTTGACTGAACTAATAAGGTGTGTTTAGATGCATTGCACGTGTGACCAGCCTTGCAGTGCATTTTCTTACAAGTAATCGTTGTCAGCACCTTGTTTATTACCTATTGGTTTAAGTGTGCTGTCAAGTGTATCATCTTCCCTGCCTTGTGTGCATTTTATACTGAAACAGCTGCAAAGGAAAAAGCACATTTTGGCCAGTGTTTCCTTTGTCCTCCACACATTGTTAATATGGATCAAGAAATTGGAATCAAGGCCATCATTCAACAAGCAAGGTATTTTAAGACAAGGAATAGGCAGATGAAGGGATTTATTGAATGAAATCTTCTAAGACAGGGTTCCCATGTTAAAATTGTGATTTCCAGAATATTTAATTGCCTAGAATTTGCTCTTAATGAGTGCAATCTCTATAAAGTTATTAAGAAAGTCTTAAAAAAGAATTAGTCAAAAGATCTGGGAATCATGTTGAGAAAAAGCTGATTGCGGTCTGAAGCGGCTGGTTAAATAAGCACTCACAAACTGGTTGTCCTCCATGCATCATTAGACCAGACACTCAGATGTGGGAGTATCTCCAACACTGATTTAAGTCAACAACTACAAGGCCTTGAAAGTAAAAAAATGTGTTGTAAAACATGTTTATTTAAGATAATAGCTGATAATGGCATTCAATTTAATGTTGGGTTCAATTTGTACTTCCCACATTATTCATCGCAGGCACATGTTAAGACATCTCAGCTTTACAATGCTGGCTTTATGGTTGCCATTAGTAACATCATTTTATAACACAGTATTCAGGTTACTAATTAACAGGTAAAGCAAATGATGAGAAGTCTGATGCACAAGCTGTTCTCTCTCCTATTTGTGACTTTGCTGGCATTACATTCTGCTGGCCGTGTCTAAACTTTGTTTGTGGGACAAACTAAAATCTGCAGTGAAATGAAAGGGCGAACAAACTTGTGAATAAAGATGTGATAATAAAGATTAAAGTCATGTTCCCAAACTCAGAAAGAAAAGTGCAAAACTGTCACTGGGGCAGTACCCTTTTAAAAGTTACCGATGTTTGCTCTTTAGCTGCTAATATGTAGTAACATTTAGCAATTAAGGATTAATCAGGTAAAAAAAAAAAGCTTTTAGGATTCTGCCTCAGTGACAGGAGGTCATTAACAAATGTGCATTGTAGATTATTTCGAATCTGTTAAACAATACCAATGCAGAGGTGTTCCTGGTTATTTAATAATTTGGCTAGCCTCTTGATGTTACAAGACGATAAAGAGATCATAAAAAAGATTTACAACAGCCCTGGGTTCAGAGCTCGATCATAATTTTCGTCTGTCTCAAATTTCTGTAAAGCAATTATAAGACACTTTCTGTGTGTATAACACGCAAACAAATCTCCCCACAGCGTATTCTTGTTTACACACATCTATACATTTATATTTGTCTTGTCCACTGCCATGTTCCTAGCTAAATTACAGCCATGACTCAATCTTGCTCCTGGAAATCAGCTTTTAAATGACACTTATCAATAAATTATGCAATTTCATTTAACAAAGCAAACTTGGCAGGGATCCTTCATCTCTGATAGAGCTTTATGTTGAAGTTGAATTAACCCTGCCGAGTTTGTCGTGTGCGTTAGAGCAACGAGGACTCAGCATCTGCAAAAAGTCTGCTTTAACAGAATTATTTTATGAGCTCTTTTACTGGCCCCATAAACGTCAGATCATTGAAAGTGTCATCGTCTGTTTTAGGAGATGCATAACCATGTGGGAAAACTATTGTGTTTGTTAAAAGAACAATTAAAGTTGACTTACAGCAAAAAGCAAGCCAGCTAGTCATAAACATGACCTTTAAAACCAAGAACAATCATCAGCTTATCACACACAGACGATTCAACACAGCGGCTTTACCTAGTCTAACTTTTGTCCTCTCATTACTCACGTGTAAAAGAGTTAAACATTTATTATATATTGGTTTATATATATTGATTTTTTACATTGATACATTATATGTGTATATATGTGTGTGTATATATATGTTGTGGTCAGAATTTGACATAGCCTACACTTTGCAGTGTCTGCAAAATGTTAATTATTTTACCAAAATAAGAGGGACCATACAAAATGCATGTTATTTTTTATTTAGTATCGTTATGAACAAGATATTTGACATAAAAGATGCTTATACATATGGTCCACAAGTTAAAAATAATAGTTACATTTACTAAAATCACCCCCTTCAAAAGTTCATACGTGCTTAATTTTTTTTTTTATGATAGTTGTTCATGAGTCTCTTGTTTGTCCTGAACAGTAAAACTGCCCACTGTTCTTCAGAAAAGTCGCTCAAAGTCTTTCTTTTTCCATCATCTCTTGTGTATTTGAACCCTTTCCAATAATGACTGTATGAGTCAGAGATTACTTACATGCAGCTATTACAAAAGGTTGAAACGTTTGCTGATGCTCCAGAAGGAAAAACAATGCCATCAAGAGCCAGGGATGTAAACTTTTTGAACAGAATGAAGATGTGTACATTTTTCCTATTTTGCCTGTATGTCTTATATTTTTCATTTAGTTTGAATTTACCCTGATCTTCAAATTCAAAGAGTTTTCAGCTTAAGGCTCTTAATGCATTGTTCTTCCTTCTGGAGCATCAGTGATCACTTGATCTCTCTCTCTCTCTCTCTCTCTCTCTCTCTGGCTGGCCATGACAGAAAGCTGTAAGAAGGGCATTGCATTTGCAGTCTGGTCGGAGTGCCATGAATGGTGATGACCTCCGTTCATCACTGAAAGTGGCTACAAGGGGCATGTGATGGTCAGAACTGGACCATGTAATGGAAGTAATGGAAGTAGCTCTGAGGAATCATGTTTAGATCAGGAGTATGGTTGGGTACATGTGTGTTGTTTACCTAAGAGATGGCAGCAGGATCTGGTGGATTGCTCTGGGCAATGTTCTCCCGGGAAACCTTGAATCCTGGCATTCACGTTGATGACCTCCATAAAGTTTGTTGCAGACCATGTAAACTCCTAATGGCGAAGGTTTTTTTATTGCAGTGATCTCTTTCTGTGCAATATACACATATATTTGAATACACTGCATTTGATAATTTAGTTCTACAGAATTTTATAATGTATAGTAACATATCTGCTTCTTTTTACTGGGAATCAATTAGGGAATCAAGGTTTAAACTTCCAAGATACGGTTTGCCATTTTGTCTATTTCCTGTACTATTCACTCAAAATACCTTACAGTCTCAAATCAATAAAATAAGTTAATCACTTATAGGTTTTTATACAGTAAGGATAAGTGATAGTTACCTGGTTATTAATGCTGTTAATGCTTAAAATCAGTAGGTTCTGTGTTGTCCAGAGCGATTTCACAATAATCTGAATACTTATTATGGTCAAATCTGTATGTTTTAGTTATTGCCACATGAATTTCGCCTCTGGTGTGTCCAATTTTGTTAACATCATCTGTTTTTTCAAATTTTTCCTTCTAAGCCATTAAACATTAATGGAATATTTGCATGTCATGTAACGTTTTATTTAAACTTGTCGATATCATCGATGACTAAATCCTAATCAATCTCTTGAATGTTGACACTGTTATTCTAAAACACTGGCAGGAAAATAATGCAATATTTGTTTAAAATAGTTGTAGTTACGTAGTTAAAGTTATCTTTGTGAATATATTTTCTTAATATATCATGGATTATACGTTGAACAATGTTTCTCTTTTTTTCAGTCATGGGCAGTGAAAGTTCTGTGCACCATTTACAATTGAAGAGAAGTTTTTCTTCACTTTATTTGTGGTTACATGCAAGATGTGTTCTTACTGTTCATCTGTACTTTATTTAAGTCTCCCCACAATCTTTTCAGTGCTCAGTGAACCTTGTATAAGAAGTGTCAATTACAAATAAACAATTTTTAACCACTAGACAAATTTATCCATGGTGACTCTTGAAGTGAGGTTTCATTTGGTGACTATGAACGCGTTGATCTATAAGCCAGCAGATGAATATATGACGTAGAGAGACAGATGAGATAAAGGCAGTAGATAAACACTGTCAGTAGCTTCTTCAGTTGCTCATTTAATCACTGCACCCAGTAGTTCCCCTTTTCCCTCTTTTGATAGTGTTCTCTGAAGACAATTCCAGAAAATATTACTAAAAACTTCTGAGTAGCCTAAAATCTGTTATTAATAGCTCAGGTTAACATTTGAACGTGTTTAGTCATAGCCGGTTTTTATGTTATTTTTTGTTTTGTTTTTTGAGACGTTCTATAATTTGTAACCTAAAAGCACTCAGTTTTACCGGCTCTTATATGTCCCAGTGCCAGTTGTTTTGGGGTTTAATATTAATTTATGGGCAACATTCAAATGTTTGGAGTCAGTAAGATTTTTTTATTGACTTATTTAAACTGATTAGGAGAAAAGAACAGTAGGCCTGTTTCAAATGAAAGCAGTTCTTTTAAACTTTCTAGTCATCAAAAATCCTGAAAATTAGGTTTCCATAAAATTATTGAACAGCACAAAGTGTTTTCAACATTGATAATAATAAAGCACCAAATTAATCATCATATTAGAATTATTTCTGAAGGATCATGTGAACCATCATAGCCATCATTTAAAAACTATATTAAAAAATAGTTATTAGAATAGAAAATACTAATTTTAAATTGAATTTCACAATATTACTGCGTGGTTGCTGTTGTTGTTTCTAATCAAATAGGTTATGTAGCTTTAGTGAGCATAAGAGACTTCAAAAACATTTTTTTTAAAGTCTTATCAACCCCAAACTTTTGAACAGCAGTTTATAGTTATTTCAGAGCCAACAAATATTTTTTAATAAGGATCAAAGCTTACTTAATTTTTCTGTGATCACTGGTGTCTTTTCGCTTTGTTATTAAGTAATCACATTTTACAGTGTTCAATGTGTTTGAGTAGACCTGAAACATGATGGATGCATTGCCAGTGAAGGTCAGGGAACGACCATTGAACTTTAGTGATAACCAGCTGTTGAGTTTCGGGGTGTAAAATTCAAAAGCGAGACATGCACGCGAGAGAGGAGGGCACACAGAGGCTATAAATGACCCATCGCTCCTTGTAACAGCACATTTTATGTCAGACACACTGCTGCAATCTCGCTCTTAATGGAAAACCTGCCTCAGCTCACGAAACGGCTCGAGAAATCCACAAAACCTGCTTATTTTTCCTAATTTTTTGCAGCCAAATCTGAACACATTTCGAAAACAACTAAATAAAGTAGAGAATCACGTACGAAATAGACGATTTTGGCTCATTTTGATTTTTGGCGTCTTTATAATCTCAAACAGCCATGGATCCGGTTATTGAAGTCGTTGCTTTATTTCTTGGCTTTGTGAGTTGGATAATGGTTGGCATTGCAATTCCGAACCGTTACTGGAAAGTATCCACGATAGACGGGACTGTGATCACCACCTCAACCATTTACGAGAATCTGTGGATGTCCTGCGCCACGGACTCGCTCGGAGTGCACAACTGCCGTGAATTCCCCTCTCTGCTCGCCCTGTCTGGTAGGACAAAAACAGCATATATTATCATCAGTTGTAGCAACTTGATAGACACCAAGAAAACACCTGTAAATAAGTTTGTTTTTGGCTGAAGCGTTGGTTTCCATTTATTGCCCCTCACTGTTAGCACGTGATTTGAAATAATTTAAAGTAAATATTTTCTTTTATTTTCTTTGTCAGTCTTATTTATGTCTTAATGTTTGTCTTATGTTTTAATCAGGCTCCAATATTTATGTTTGTCAATTTCAATTAATTAAATAGACTGGGACCTATAGATTGCCTTTGCATTGTAAAAAATAATAATAATAATAACCTTAAAAATTAGAGGCTTTATATATACATGCATTGAAAGAGAGGCTTTATACATGCACTGTTATCTATCTATCTATCTAGTACTTATTTTGTATTAATTTGTATTTCTTTCATCCCTTCCTTCCTTCTTTTTTATTTATTTATCATTTCAAATGTTTTATTTAGGCTATTTGTTTTAATTTTTGCTTATTTTCTTACTGCTATTTACATTTAGCTATGTTTCCTCTGCCTTTTATTTATTTATCAATCATTCCAGTTAGCTAATTATTTTCAATTAATTTGACTTGCCTTCCTTTGTTATTTCTTTTTATTTATCTTTTCATTATTTTATTTTTGTTAATTCATTTGTTTAGCCATCAATTGGACTTTCTCTGTTTATGCTGTTTATTTCGTGCGGTAATTATTTACTAGGCTATAGGCTATAATCCTATATATTTTATATTCTTTTTTCAACACTGTATTCAGATCTTTTAGTAATGACATTGCATTAATAAATATATCGATTTGTGTTTCCTCAGGTTATATCCAGGCGTCTCGCGCTCTTATGATCGCGGCAGTGGTGTGTGGCACATTCGGAGTGGTGGCCACCCTCATCGGCATGCAGTGCTCGAAGGCCGCCGGTGACAACTACGTGCTGAAAGGCAGAATCGCCGGTACTGGCGGAGCATTTTTCCTCCTGCAGGGTAAGACACATTACTATTTAAAGATGCACGTGCATTGCATAACGATGACTGGAGTCTCCTAAACAGCTCTTATCAGTTTCAAATTCCGAAAGCTTTATTGCTATTATATCTGTTAATCTTTAATGTGTTTTAATCCCATCCAAAGGTTTGTGCACGATGATATCAGTCTCATGGTACGCGGCAAACATCACTCAAGAGTTCTTCAACCCGCTCTATCCTGGCCAAAAGTGAGTGCTCCATGGACTATTAAAAGCGAAATGCTGCCTCCTGCTGTCTGATCTCATACTCGACCAACTACTCTCATCCAACACCTGTTGGTGGTGCTCATAAGTTTATAAAGTATTAAACTTAAACTGCAAATTATAACTAAATTGCTGTTTTTTGCATGTGTTTGAGCACTCTCGGAAACTCTCAGTTTTTTTGTACCATTAATAACATGCACACTTAGGTACTAATATGCACACACGAGGCAAAATTATGGTAGAAATGTGTACCCTTTGAAAGGGTGTCCCAGTGACATCTTTCGTACCTTTTTTTTTCTGAGAGTGGATGATGGAATCTCCTGTGTTTGTGTAAATGAAACTTAGCACAGTGTGCTGATGGTGTTGATGAGTTTAATTTAGTTTTAGTGGAACCGATGTTTGTTAGACTGAACCTTATTTTTGTGGTGTGCTATAGGTATGAGATTGGAGAGGGTTTATACATCGGCTGGGCCTCTGGTGTTCTTGCTATCTGTGGTGGAGCCTGTCTCATGTTCTCCTGCAAGTTAGGCACAAAGGAGAAGACGTGAGTTTCTTTGTTGCAGTGTCTTACACTCGCTCAAACACTTCTCCCTTTCACACACTTTCTCAAATAACATTTTGGCCGTTGTTGTTATTTTATTCATTTGTGCATGTGTTTGGGAGCATGGTTTTTACATTCTGCATCTTCTCTTGCAGTTACTACCAGCCCACACGTGAAACAGTTTACTCTGCGTCCACCTCCAAGAGGGACGCTCAGAGCACTTATGGAAGAAATGCCTACGTCTGAATGAAGCAATTCTGGTCAATTTCATGGCCAAACAAATGTAACATAAATAGTTGACTGTTAATATTCTATCAATGTTTTATCTGTGAAATTATGTAAATATTTATACTGTATGCACAGGTGGTTTTTTGGCACCTAAAAATAAGTCATCAATCAAGTAAAATGTTACAAAGTCGTTTTTGCTGTGCAAAACATCTCAGAGAACATTATACAGAATGAAAGTTGATTTAGTTGAAATTTCTTCAATTTTGTTTTGAATTTTGAATTATTTTGTTTCCGTTACATGAATAAAGATTTTTAAAAAATGAAAGAAAAAAAAAGATTTATAACATGTTAATTATTTTGTCATCATTTATTTGTACAAATGACCCTGTTTTATATGATGTTTTTATACAAACAATAAACAAACATGACATTAAAAGGCCATTATGTATTTGGGGATATTTTATTTCTTGACCCGACTCACACAGTGACTACAATAATACAACATTTCATATTTCATTGTATTCTCTATTAGTAAAAACTTTATAAGTTACACTATTTTATTTTATTTTTTCTGGTTTGGTCATATCAATAATAACAGCAAATTAACTACAGTTGTGGAGGCCATGGTTATTGTAGGACCCTGTTTAGGGACCAACATAAGAAAGCCATTCTAGAAACAACAAAATACAACAATATTTGAAAGGCTCTATTCTATTCTATTCTATTCTATTCCATTCTATTCTATTCTATTCTATTCTATTCTATTCTAAAGCTTCTTACTCTGTTTAAATCAGGTCCCAGATTAATATTTCGAATGATACTACTAAGTAAAGTAATAATGATAACTGAAGCAAGAACATGACATTTAAAATGCCATTATGTATTTGTGGGTGTTTTATTGTTTGACAGAGCTTACACAATAACAACAGCAATACAATACAAAATGTCATATTTTATATTATTTTCCATTCTTGCAAAACTATATAATTTACATTACTTAATAAAGCCCTATATTTATTTATTCTGATTATACATATAATTAACAATAGCAATTCATTATAGTAATGGAAGCCACAGTAAATATTCGAAAGGGTCTTTTCTATTCTATTCTATTCTGTTCTATTCTATTCTATTCTATTCTATTAAAGCTTTGCAGTTTGAAGTGGGTCACATTAATTTATTTTGATCTTCAGTAATAATAATAACTCAAGTGTAGTATGGCATTTTGGTGGAAACCTTTGTTACTATTTTCCACATTCTTTTAAACTGTATTCTGTTCTATATAACTGTGTTATAAAACAGCATTTAGAACAGAATATAATAGAATAGGTCAAAAAAAAGAAAAAAAAAAGTCCATTGTTTTTGGGAGTATGCTCACATAATCAATTAAAAACCATATTTACCATGGTAAATATTTGAAAATGTCTTACACTGCAAGTAGCTTTTTACCAAAAAATTGCTATAACTTAAGTGTATTATGGTATGTTGGTGGAAAGTTAACATGGGACATTTAATAAGGTTCTATTCTGTTCTGTTGTGTCATATAATGCTATAAGAACATAATAGAATAGTATAAAATAGAATAGAATAGATTATTTATCATAGTAACCACGGTTTCCTTAACTATCGAGACTAAAGGACAGGAGAAAATAAACATATCAGCTATCAGTCCATTGCAGGACGAGGGCGTGTCCGTCCAGTGCTCTTAAATAATTCGGCCAATAGGACGGGACCACGTTTGTCGGCCAACACGGATGTGAGCAGCCAGTCACCGCGCTGATATGTAGGGCGATTTGAATTGTACACCCAGGAGGTTCAGAAAGAGACTTCTAAAAGTACGTGGCAGACACCTGTTGTGCACGGTCACTGTCACTGTCACACTGGGCTAAGCAACTCCCTATAAATTACAATACACGTTTTCTCCCCCTCAGCAGTCGGGAGAGTGTTAATTTTTGAGACACGCGGAACTAGAGTTGCGCATTCCTTCATTCCACTCGGAGATATTTATAACCCGGACAACAAAAACATCTCCCTTACTACTGTCTATGCTCCCTTATTGCCGGATATGTCGCTGTTATGATGATCTGAGTATACGTACTCTTTCTGTCCTACTGCGAGTAGCGAATTAGACTGGAAAGGCACAGGGTTGAATATCGGGTGTGATAAATGTGATCATGGAGTCGGGACGGCGGAGAGGTCTGAGCAGTGTCCTGTCCTCCCTGTCTCTGCTCTGTGTGCTCCTGGACCTACAGCTGGACGGTGAGACTTTACTTTTCATTCACACCTGAGAGCTTGCTTAGATTGAAAGGAAACCAGTCCCACCCCCACCCCCCAGTTGGTTTATCATAGTATTACCATGTACCAAGGATTATAGCAATACTATGGTATTCTTTGAATTATCACTTAACATTTTAGTACAGGAATAAGATAATAATTAAATATCCTATATATCAGAATATCATGCTACCATCATCTCGTACTATAATTCTACCATGACACCTCCACAGGTGCTCAACTGTTAGAGTCAAGAAAGAAGTCTTTCAGATAGTAGTATAAAATATCATATTAACTTTTAAAACTTAAAAAAGGTGCCTATCTAGACAGTATTTTGATGCTACCCAAGTAAACTGTTTAGGTTGACATCTCAGTAGGATTTGGAGCACAGACGTTATTTAAAACTACTTTCCTTGAGAATCTGATTTTGTTCAAACAATGAAGCACCATAGTACTACCATGTTATTGTTATTGGACATAAACACTGATTTTTAATTATTTTTATTAATTTATTTATTGATATACTAATGTACTACATATAGATCTAGAGGTGATAGTTTGTTTTTAATTAATTACGAATGCATTATAGTGACATTCAAACATGTAATGACCAGGAGTTGTTAATATCATATATTTAAAGCTTTTAAAAATCTTTATTGGTTAATGTTGAACAGAAACTGTACTAGAGGGAACAGAGGTGCAAAGCTGCCTCAAAAAAGCAGGTGTCATGTGCAAGTCACCTGTCTCCTTATTTCAGGTGTGTTAGGAGCAACACCTGTTGAGATTGAGCATCATCTGGAAATGGGCCGTAAGCTGCTGGCAGCCGGACAGCTGGCTGAGGCCCTGTCTCACTATCATTCAGCTGTGGGTAAGACATATTCAAACATAATCGCACATGAAGGCTACACTGCCAGTCAACATATTAAGCTCAGTAAGAGCTTAAGTAAGTTTTTTTTTTTTCAGTAAGCACTTACCTCCATGTCGGTCCAATCGCATAAACAGCTCAGTTCGTCTTCAGAACACAATTTATGATATTTTTTCTGAAAACCTGGAGGCTTGACTTTATTCAATAATTCACTCACCGTGCTGCGTGAGCTCTTCTCTGTCCTCAGTCACAAGGATGTGCTGTTTTCTTTCAAATCAAAGAAATAAATAAATTATGCTTTAAAATAGAAAACAATTTCACATGATTTATTTCTTATTAAATAAATGCAGGCTTTGTGAGCAAACAAGACTATTAAAAACATTTAAAAAAATATATATATTACTGAATCCCGAATTTGTTGTTTAGTTCATGGCTTATCAGTATTAAAATGCATTTAGGTTCAGTTTTATGTAGATATTTCAGAATAAAGAAAAGCTGCAGTTCATTAACAGATGCATACGTCTTAAACAGAGGGTGACTCGAAGAACTACCTGACATACTACAAACGAGCTGCTGTGTTCTTGGCTATGGGCAAGTCCAAGTCAGCGCTGCCTGACCTCAGCCAGGCCATACAGCTCAAGCCAGACTTCCTTGCTGTGAGTTTATTTGTGTTGTTGTGAAATCAAATGAAGGTATAGGTGACTGTACCTTATATACATGTTTATGGTGTGTGTTTTTCTTTTGTTCAGGCCAGACTGCAGAGGGGTAGTATTCTACTCAAACAGGGAAATACTGAAGAGGCCAGGGAAGATTTTCTAGCAGTAGTGAGCGGAACAATTCTCTTATTCTTTTAGAACCCACCAACTTAATTCTCAAATCAGATCACATTCTGAATCAACTTTGTGCTCTGTTCTATTTCCTGTCTACTGCTCTCTTAACTTTTCTCTCGTGCAGCTGAACCGTTCCCCGGATCACGAGGAAGCACATGATCAGCTCCACAAGGCCGATGATCTGGAGTTGCTCCAGAAAGAGGCACATGAGGCCCATCACCGTGGAGAATTCATCACTACTGTCCAGGTGCTGGAGAAAGTCATAGAGGTGAGTTAGTCTGGAGATCAAAAATGCACATGAAGCAACAGGTGTTTAAAATATACATTGCTGTAATAGTAATGTTAAAGGAATAATTCACCCTAATAATAAAAAAGGTTTTATCATTGTATTGCAAATTAAAACGGTTTTATTTTTTAATAGATTTTAATTTATTCATGGTGGTAAATCTGAATTTTCAGCAGCCATTATTCCAGTTTTCAGTGTCACATGATCCTTCAGAAATCTGATTTGGTGCTCAAAAAACATTTCTCATCAGCAATGCTGAAAACAGTTGTGCTGCTCAATATTATTATTTTGTTGTTGTTGTTGTGGAAACGTTTTTAATAAATAGGATGCATTTATTTAAAAATAGAAATGTAACTTTACTGTATACATGTCTGTACTGTAACTTTTTATCAGTTTAATGCATTCTTACTGAACAAAAGTATTTTAATGGTATTAAGTCATTGTTCACTGAAAATATGAAAGTTTTGGACTATGTTTAGGTGAAGTGCTTTTTAATTATTTAACATTTTATCACATATCACTTTATTTCTGTATTATTGAACTTGATTTTCTTTGAGTTGTTAAATTAGTGGCCCTACAAATAAAATGCAAAAAAAACAAATAACATATCAAACATTGTAGTTTAAACTTAGCATGTCTCTGGAGATTCAAAAACACGAATGCTGCATTGTCATCTAGCTTTGTGCTATGTAATCTATTCCTTTCTTTCCAGCTCTCTCCTTGGGACCCTGAATCTCGAGAACTAAGAGCCGAGTGCTACATCCGACTCGGGGATCCACGGAAGGCCATCATGGACCTGACACCAGCAACACGTCTCCGTTCAGACAACCGAGCAGCCTTCCTCCAACTCAGTCAACTACATTACAGTTTGGGCGAACATCACGACTCACTCAGGTATGCCGTTCATTATGAATGACAGACAGCCTCATTCTTTGGTTATTAAACCATACAGCATCTCCTGTAAGCCGTTTCAAGGACAATTTTACAGTCATAACTTTATTAAATACAGTTGTCAGTCCCACACACTGACTGTGTGTCCATGTTGTTATACAGTAGTTATAATATACCAATCTTGTGTCAAGCTAAAAGGAAAGTTGTCTCCCCCTTTTGCTGCTGTTCACTCTGTCTTTCCCTCTTTGTTTCTGTTTTCAGTCAGGTCCGTGAGTGTCTGAAGCTGGATCAGGATGATAAGGAGTGTTTTTCTCACTACAAACAGGTCAAGAAGCTCAGCAAGCAGCTGGACTCTGCAGAAGAGCTGATCTCAGAACAGAGGTGCTGAAAACATCTCTTCCCTCTCACTTCTAGAAATTACCTTTTAATTCACGTCTAGGCTCACTCAAAATCTTTTTGGAGTTTTTGGCTTTTGTTTGAGATTTGTTATATTACAGTTGTTCATATTTTTAAAATGTGTAATATTTTATTTTTGTGCTATATTTATTGTTTTATTTATTTGATCACACATTTAATATTTATTGCATGCACTAAAGGTTTGAAATTCTTTCAATCTTTATCAATAAATCAGTCAAAACACACTTTTTTTTAAGGATATATATATATATAGTGGCGGGAGGAGCAAACGATAAACACAGTGGGTCCAAATACAAAATGCCAAGATATATAGGCTACTGTATACAGCAAATCAGCCAAAAAAATACAGAGATATACATTTTTGCTCATATTGCTCGTCCCTGTATAGAAGTGTACTGGAGTTTTTTTCTTTTTTTGGAAAAGCAAAAAAAAAAAAAAAAAAAATTGCTAAAATTAACTAAACCGTTATGGTAAATCGTAAAAAATACCCCTGCATTTTATCAGTTTAAGAACACACACTTGTTGAGTACAAAAAGTGCATTTATTTTTAAAAATATAACTGATTTGGTTTTGAATGGTTTTATATCTCCATCAGTTTTTTTTTTCCCTCATTTGTATTATTGCAAGCTCTACAGTTCTCATGATTTAATAATAATAATTGTCTTGCGTTTACGTCTCCTCTTGAATGGCAGGTATCAGGAGGCCATTGAGAAGTACGAATCTGTGATGCGAACAGAGCCGAATGTGGCATTCTACACTAATAAAGCAAAAGAGAGGATCTGCTTCTGCTTAGTCAAAGTACGTTCATTTTCAAATTGTAGTTTAGCTTTTTCACAGCTTTTTAAGGGGATGAAATGCCCTCTAGTCTAGCTGTCATGATAATTGCCATTTATAATGTATGTGCACAGAAGTTCATAAGAGTAAGAACATCAAGAGTCTGGTTTCGGTGTCTAGCCTCACTGGTTATGGTTTCCTCTCCCACTCTCTTGTGACTCCTATAGATGAAGAGTGCTGAGGAGGCCGTAGACATCTGTTCAGAAGCCCACCAGAGAGAACCTCAGAATATCCACATCCTCCGGGACCGAGCGGAGGCCTACATCCTACAGCAGGAATATGAGAAAGGTTATTACTATAAAGATTACTATATGATGTACTGAATATTCTAACCTTTTCATTTTTTTTTGCATGAACTCATGTTTCTTCCTCTGTTCCTCTTCTCAGCTGTGGAAGACTATCAGGAGGCACGGGAGTTTGATCAGGAAAACCAAGAGCTTCGTGAAGGTCTTGAACGAGCACAGAAGCTCCTCAAGCAGTCTCGCAAGAGAGACTATTACAAGATCCTGGGGGTCGGCAGGTAACGCAATGACTGACGATCGAAATCGTGCCTGAAATCGTTGCAGACCGTGTTACTACCTTAACTGTTTCTGTCCTGTTTTATGGGAATGATGCAGCAAATCTGCTCAAAGGTTGTTGCTGGGGCACCTGCAGTAGTAACAATATAGTAACAGTGTGTATGCATGTTTGTGAAAGCCAAAAGAGGATGGTTTGACTGAAATGCTTGTTTTTTTTTCACTTGTTTTCAGGAGTGCCAATAAACAGGAAATCATAAAAGCGTATAGAAAGCTGGCTCAGCAGTGGCACCCTGATAATTTCCAGTCTGAAGCAGACAAGAAAGAAGCAGAGAAAAAGTTTATTGATATCGCATCAGCAAAGGAAGTACTCACAGATCCAGGTAGGAAAATGAACGCAAAATCTAAATGAACCATGAAGCCCTTATCAGTCTGTTATAAGTCAGTTATTGAAAATTTCTATTGTTAGTCAGTCATATTTTTTTTATTTTTTTTTTACATTTTGTTTCCGCTTGTTTTATCGCTGGATGTACATTACTGGTCAAGTGTGGCCAAGGCTACATTTTTCTATTACATTTTTTCGAATATTATTTAATATTATATTAATATAACATTTTTGTGCAAACCATGATACAGTACCAAGTTCAAAAATTTGGGGGTAAGAAAAAAATTAATTCATACTTCTATTCATCAAGGATGCATTAAATCGACCAAACTTGACTGAAGTTATGGCTTCTGAAATTTCAGCTTTGCATCACGGGAATAAATTACTTTCTAAATATATTACAAAAGAAAAAACTTTTAGAGGCTTCTTTCAAAAACAAATTATTATAACTATAAAAAAATAGTGTGTATGAAGATTAATTTCACATATATGGATGATTCTTTGTTGCTTTCTATACAGAAATGCGTCAGAAGTTTGATTCCGGCGAGGACCCCCTGGACCCTGAGAATCAGCAGGGTGGAGGAGGTGGAGGAAGCAGAGAATGGCCCTTTGGCTTCAACCCCTTTGAGGGTGGAAACTTTCACTTCAAATTCCATCGACACTGATAACCGTGGCTGATGCAGTATAAACGGACAATGACTTGGACTAAGAAACCTGGTTAGAGAACCAGCTTTATCCAAACTGAACTTTGGAGGAATCTTATCTTATCTATTGGAGGAGTTTTTTTTTCTTTGTTGTTCTTGAGACTTGAATCCACCGGCTGCTGGACTTCTCCAGGAGCAAATGACTTGATCTGGCAAACACTATTAGTTTGGTGTTTTATTTAGGATTAGTTCACTTCCAGAATGAAAATTCGGTCATCATTTACTCACACCCCACTTGTTCCAAACCTGTATGAGTTTCTGTCATCTGTTGAACACAAAAGAAGATATCCTTAAAGATGTTGGTATCCGAACAGTTGACAGTATTTTTTTTTTTCTGCCGTGGAAGCAATGGTGCTCATCAACTGTTTCTGATAAGCCAACATTTTTCAGAATATCTTCTTTTGTACGTGTTCAACAGAAGAGAGAAACTCACACAGGTTTGGAACAAGTGGAGGGTTTGTAAAAGATGGCAAGGCATTCGATCTGGAAGTGAACGAATCCTTTAAACCCAGCGGAGTCATTTCGGCTCAACATTTTTTATCCTTCATTGACTTATGTGCCATCTCTATTATTACTTTATCTCTCTCATGCTGTCATATGCTGCCTTTTTGAATAACACTCCAGAATTTAGGGTTGTGGTTTCTTTTAGACTGTGCCATAATATTTTTATTACACTTCCAACTGCATAAAGCCACCAGAAATGACCATGCCCTTGGGCTGCTTCATAGCCTGACACCTTTGATCTGATACCAGTTTGCACAATAGTTTTTTACTGGAATCGTTGCTTAAAGTTTACATGTCTGTTGCTAATGATGAACCAGATGGCAGTCTATGAAGCAGCCTTTGGTGGATTTAATTTTCTTTTGTGGAACAAATCAAAAATATGTTGCACAACAAAGCTTTGAAACCATTATGTAAACTTGTTGAGTTACCTCTGCACTTTCTAAATTTGAGTTGAAGGTCTATAAAATGAAGAAATCCCTTGCTATTTGAGCATTTTTTGGGTTTATGCTTGTTAGGTTGTGCTGACATGCCAATGCAATGTCTTCTTTGACCTTACTGATGTTAAGGACATGGGTCTTCCTAATGTTTCATGCTTGTTTGTTTTGTTCTAAGCTAAACAAATACATGAAGATCTCCAAGATATACTGTATTTAAAAAAAGAGAGTATTGAAGACTTGTCAAGTGTCCTTTTTAATTTATTTTTTAAGACTTTTTTTCTTTCTTTCTAGGATATATGTATGGAATTGAAAGTCGAGGCCAGCATCAGCATTTACTTTTATTTAATTAAGGGTTAGAGGTTCTCCATATTTCTTTCTTTTCCCTCTTTCTTCCTTTCTTTATTTTGTACTTCTACCCAAAGGGTGAAAAAATATGATTGAAAAAAATAAATCCAACATAAAAAATACATAAGAAATTTTATAAGCAAAACTAATAAAAATAAAAACTAATAGCAGCACTGTACAATAAGGAACCATTAGTGATCATGACATTACTTTAAAGCATTTCTTCATCTATGTTATGTTAATTTGAACATTTACTAATAGATTAAGTATATCATTGAATGGACCGTTGTTAATTTTAACGAATACATTAACTAACGATGTCTATTTATGAAGCTGTACTAAACTTGTTATGAAAACAATTGTGCTACTTTTCAGGGCTTACGTGGGTTGCGCGCGCGCTCCTCTTCCTGTGCTTCGGTTACCACAGCAACAAGTGAGCTTGTGCGCGCTTCCGTGGCCGCCTCGCAAGTAACAACAAACAACCGCATAAACAGTTTTGTTTCTTCAAAATAGGAGTTTTGTTCAAATGCGGCGGCAAAAGTATTTCACGCCGACGGAGGTATCCCTTCACAACACTCTCAAAGATATATGGGTGTCGTACCTGGGCAAAGTCTACGATCTCACACCGCTGCTGGAGGAAAACAAAGGCACGTAATAATTATGTTGTCCCCAAACTTTTGCAATGTAGTATGTATTAAGTGTTTATTAAAAGCAGTATTTCTCTCGTATAGGTGATGTGTTGTTGAAACCCATCATAGAGTGTGCAGGAAAGGACATCAGTCACTGGTTTGACCCGAAGACAAAGGATGTAAGCCACTTTAAACATTTACAAAACTTATTGAAAGTATATTTTAATATTTTTATGTCATTTAAGACAACCAAGGACTGTACAGGAAAATATCCCACACAACGAACAAGTAGCCTAATTAGTTAATTAAGTTTTTCAAATATATTTTCATACTTGTAATGATCATATCAAAGATAAGAACCAAAACTAAAATCTATATCTTTTTGAAAAATATTTACATTTCAAAAAAGTTTTTTTTTTTTGCCTTAAAGGGAAAATTTGATTATTATCTAGTTGTTTTGTTAAAGTCAACATGAAATCAAAACTGACAGTACTTTTTATGGAGCATCGCAGTATTTGTTATAAACTTGTTTTTTCCATGTACATCATTATTTTTAATTAATTTGCCCTTGTAATCTTTAATAATAATAACAATTGATAAATTTCCCTCACTTTGCAATGATCTCTTCTCTAATGAGGTGTGGGCCAGCAACCTGTCACTCACATGAAAATGTTGATAAAGTGGAAATGTGGTAATTAGCAAATGACAAAGATCCGGTCAACTCTCAAAGAACAAATTATTTCATGATTATGGGGCTGATATTTAAGTGGATTCACAGTGTTGTGTTTTTCCTTTTTAGATTCTTACACATGTTGACCTGATGACTGGCTGCATCAAATACTACACCCCTAGGGGGCGCTTTTTACACATACCCCCTCCCTGCCCTCGCACTGACTGGGCCAATGATTTCGGGAAGCCGTGGTGGAAGGATAATCGCTATGAGGTTGGGCTGCTGTCTGCCAAAACACGCTGGATCCGCATTATCAACACTTTAACCGCCCAAGAGCAGAGGCTGGAGGTAGGCCAATATTAACCTGGCATGGGTTGTAGAGAGCATGCTGACTCATCTGCAAAATGACTTCAGGATTGTGCCCCAAAATATGCTTATTAATTATTTAAGCGTTCCTGAGATAAAATGCCTGCACGGAGCACATTCCTGATGTCTGATTGCATGCTTGCACTGTGCCACTGCATACCGAAGAGGGCAGAGTTGCACTGTTTCATCGCTTTGTTGCTCCTCTCCATCTTTTGATTTCGTCCTCCCTCCCTCTCTTTGCATCTGATCCTTTTCCAGCTTGAAGGAAATGGACGTAATGTCGAGCCTCTGGCATTACAAGCATTTTCAGACTGACCGTGCTGATTCACTTGCTTCAGCGGCCACCAGGCTGCATCTTAAACTCTGGGCTGAATAACATCTGGCAGTTTTCATTCAGCCCAGATACTTCTTCTTGTCCTTTTTAAGGGCCTGTCGAAGAAAAAATTCTTGACCTCTGCTCTGTCTCTTTGTTGGACTATGTATGTGCATTCACAAAATAAACATGTATTTGGAGCACTTTTTAGCAGCCAAATAGTTCTAAGCTGTTGTTTTCTAAGCAGGTTTGCTCTGAGGAGACTCTGGATGAGATTCTCCAGCGATATCTGTGCTACAATTCCCATGCAGCAAGCTACACCTGGAAGCACAATGGCGTAAATTTAGACATGAGCAAGACCCTGAGTGAAAACGGTATCCCTGAAGAGGACGAGTTTTACTGTGGAAGCCCAGAGTGTAACCTCTTCTCTCCATCCATATGTCTATATTTCAACGACGACCTCACTGAACTCTAAGAAACGCATGCTATTAAAATGAATAATGGCATATAATTCATTAGAATTTTCACTGCATGCCGTTTTGAGCGAGAAGAATATACCACATCAACTATTCATGTGTTCAGTGTTTCATCGATTCCTGTCTGTGGTTATCTTATTGCAGCTCTGTGCTTCATCCAATCAAATGCTGAGCAACAGAATAAAAAAGATTAATGCCAGCCTACATAATAACCCCCTGAACCATTAAGTCTGGTGGTTGCCATGGTAATTGCTCGGAGGAAATGCTGTAGCTACTGTATTGTAGGCCCCAGCAGGCTCTCAACCCTAATTAAGTAGTATTATATATGTATGCATGTACACACAAATGATTTCATGCAGCCAAGATTTCAATTTAATGACTGCTTTATGAGACTATGTCATTAACATCTGCAAACGTGGATCTTTTTGTAAGCAGTTTAATTTGCCTGTGCACTGTTTACTTGGTCTATATTTTTGGGAAGCCTTTTGTTCCGTGTGCACAGGAAAGAACATCTAGAACAGTGGTTCTTTTCCAGAGGGGCCGGGGCCCACTAGAGGGGCGTCAGATTGCTTAAAATGATTTAATATATGCTGGAAGACCTGGAAAAGTCATGGACTTTTCTAAAACAAAAATTTATTTTTTCTAGTGGTCGAGGTTTAAAAAATATTGTTTAGAGTAGAGACTGCTGAGAAATCAATATTTGCATGTTAAAAGGTTGAGAACTGCTGATGTAATATATACCAACCAAACGGAAGTACTGCATACTTCACTAAAAAACTAAATTAGACTAGCTACATAAGAGCATTTGTAACTGAAAGCAGGAAGGAATAGATGAAGCTTATTTGCATCAGTTACGCTTACATTAATGTTTTGCTTATAGCATGCGCATATGAAATGCCAAACGTCACAATGCAATATGTGTACTTGCAAAATATTATTGTAATTCAGCAGCTAATGATTTGAAAACGATCTTTTCCATTTCCAAATAGCTAATTATTTAATCTTTTCTGGTCGGCTCTGATAACTTGCTTGGTTTTGTCCTGACCTCAAATAGTTAATTTTTAAGCAATGCAACATGATGTAAGTGTGGGCATGGCTGCAGCAGCGCTCCCCCCTTCAGCCAACTTCACATCAGCCCCGTTTCATATATATTCCGCTATATTATTATTATTATTATTATTTTTTTTTACAAAGGCGGGGGCATAAAAAGAATATTAAGATGGCCATGTTTGTTCGATCCGCGTTGGGCTCGGTGTACAGTGCGCGCGGCCGTTATTACGTGCACTTGGCACGTCTGAAGCAGAGAGCGAAAGCGCACACAATAAAACGAGCTGAAATACAAGTTGCAATCAGCCCCCCTCCAGTAACAGTGTGATTATTTCTAAGGAGGGAGGGGAGACTGGAGAGAGAGAGAGAGAGAGAAAGAGAAAAAGTAAAAGGAGGAGGAGGGGGGCGTTCTGAAATAATATAGTCAGCCATTTTTATGTAAGGGGATTTTTCTTATTGGGGGGTGGGGAGGGGGGGTTGTTAAAAAATAAATATAAGGGCGGCCATCTTTGTTTCTCTGCCTTGTAGTGTAAAATATTCCAAAACGCCCCCCACTTTTTGTGTGTCGATTTGAATATTAAATAAATATCATAATTCGAAAGGAATACACTTTTGCATCTCGCGGAACGGGGTCACCGACGGGAATATAATGTCCTCTCTTCTCCGTTCTTGTGAGGAAGATGAGGGCACGGCGGTTAATTCCGAGGGAGGAGATTTTGATGAAGAAGAAGACGACGGAGACCTGGACGAGAACGCAAGCGACATAAACTCACCGGCGGCGCCTACAGAAACTGCAGCGAGAGCGGCGCCAGGTACCGTACAGTCCGCGGCACACGCGGGAGCGCGCGTGGGGCACAAAACACATCGAAACAAACGCGAATGGTCCTAAAAACTGCGATAGCGACAACTGCGTTACTGCATACTTCATTCTGGCTCCTCTAAAGCGGTTGGGCGTTGTGAACGCATTATTTATCCGCGTGCATTTCAGCAAAGAGTTGCATAGAGTTTGGCTAAAGTTGACCGATCCCCCTCTCTCTGTCCCGTCTGTGTCATTCATCAGGTCTGTCATATGATGGTGCTTTTTCATCTCCAGCTGTGATCCGACAATGGATCATTAAGCCGCCACCATGTCGTTTTTGTCTGCCCTGAAGGTTACAGACTCAGCACTTAAGCAGATAAAGAAGAATATGACAATGCATTGATCTAAAAGCGGGCCGGAAAGAGGCGTGAGCATCAGGACTACCGTTGTGATTGTGACAATGTAAATAAACTTGACCCGACCCACTGTCAGTACAGGGCAGAGATCTGCGATGCGATGCTTTCACTTTGCAAAATGCCAATTTGTACACTGTCATCACCCCTCGGGTATGTCAATAAAGCGCTAAATTATTATGCATATCTATGGCATGACATCAACAGATAGTGATGAGTCCAAAGTTTCCACTATTCAGTCGATTAATGTGCCACACTGCATGAAATGGTATCTTAAAGGTTAGTTACAAACATGTTTCCTTAAGCTGACGCTCTGAAATATTATTGAGAAATTAATAAAACTTAGTATTTATTTAAAAAAAATCGTATTGACTTAAATCTAACTTTTAATGCCAGTCACTATCCAGCTGTGCTGATGTTTGTGGGCATTTTTGGGGCCTCGCTAAGTGCGTAACCGCTGTCTCGCCTTCACGACCTTCAGCTGCGGTTCATCTGGTGGTCTGCTCTCAAGGTGCAAGAGTTCACGACGAGGGGAGCATCAGCTGGTTTCGCGGCCTCTCAGTCACCGAGCCCCGAGTGCGTGCTACTGCCGCCCCTGGCTGCAGCGCGCGGGAAAAAAGGCTCTGCCCGCGCGCCCCGGCAACAAAGACCCAATCGAATCTAACTCGTTTATCTCAGCACAATGGCGATAATTCTGCGTTATCAGACATGGCATTCGGATACATCTGCATTCATACAAACAAGCTATATCTGGATGAATGAAGCGGTGTAGAAAGTTAGAAGATGTACTTGTTATCGTGAGGATTCATTTCTATCTTATCTGTCTTGAAAAAGTCTTTCTTTGTTGTAAACTAATGTAGTCAGGTTGATGTAGCCAAATTATATTCTGGACTTGGTCCTATTATGACCAAATGCACTTTTGAATTCAAACGGACTTTTACACAGAACTGTTTGCGTTAAATAAAAGACCAAATTGGTTTGGTTTCATTTGAAGGATTTTACATGGCTTGCTGTAAATAGTCACATGACAAGAGCTGTTTAACTCCACGTTGGCCCTCTGAAAGATGATATCTGTGTCAAAGCGCCTTTTATGGAAGCATGTCAAACTTGTCATAATACAGGCACCTTATTTGGAATATATAATATAAGCAATTGAAGCATATTTTTAGGTGACCTGACAGCAGATTTTGATTGCTTGCATGATTAAAGAACAACTATATTCAACATTTTGTGAAATGAAATTGGGTTACATATTCATTTAAGGATTCCTTATATATTTTACTAAAAGTAACTTCTATTCACACAGTGACCTGAAATACTCATGTTATGGAGTGCTGCATGCAATATTTATCACCGTCTTAAAATTCACTCCGTAAATAGCTTTCGGAGAGTCGTAATTAGGTCATGTAGATAATCATGTTTGTGAGATTAATTCATTAAGTCCTAAAGCTTAGTTCAAGTCAGAAGTGGAATGGCTTATATTTCCTGTGTGACAGGCTCTGTCCCTGCACCGCTCGTGTTGTTCAATAAATGAAGTGGGAAATGATTTGAAAGGATACCTCAGAGGGTTTGTGAAGAACTATGGTCAATTTCATTTCATCAGTCCTCCCATGTTCCCTCATTTCACTGCATCTCTCTCACTTAGATGATGGCGATGACATTGGGGAGACATTGGACAGGGACAACCTGGGGAAAAAGAAACGAGGCCCTAAGAAAAAGAAAGAGACGAAAAAGAGAGACAAGGACAAGGAGGGGAAGATGGCCAAAGCACGCAAGCGCAAAAAAATAGTATGTCGTTCATGTGTTTTCTATCTTAATGTTCAAATGCATCTTTTTCATTAAACTTTCATTTAATATTGATTTGCAAACAGTCAATTGACTATTAATCAAATTACAATATAATTGCAGTTAGTCATAAATATCAATATTTTCTGAAAAGAGCCCCTTGAATGGAAAAATTATTAAGATAATTGTACTAATGTATTATTATATATAGTTATTTATTTGTTGTTTTTTAATTAATGGATTTTAGTGATAGTTCTAATTTGTTCTTAAGCTTGATTTTACTTTTGCTGTCTCTTACAGGACAGTGACATAGAGAGAGACTCGGAGCCAGACTATGCCATGAACTCTGACAGTGCTGCCAGCGATTATGGAGGAGAGAAGAAAAAGAAGAAAAAGCACAAGGACAAAAAAGAGAAGAAAACCAAGAAAAAGAAAAAAGAGGATGAAGACAGTACACACGAAGAGACCACAAAGGTTATCCTTTAGCACTTTCAATGTCTTTTCTTGCACTGTTTCCCATCAACTTTGGTTATACAGGTTGTGTGCCTCAGGGCGACGTCCTGGGGCTATTGTGTTTTCCAGTCTGGCTACCAATAAATTCACTTCTTTGAATTAGGTTGTTACTTGTAGAGGTGAAACGGACTGAAGTTGATCATTTGCACATGTTTCTAAGGGTGCTTTCACACTTTGTTTGATTGCCTGATCCGAACCCGACTTTGATTGCTCCCCCCCCCTCTGCCCCAACTGGACTGTTTTCATATTATTTTATTTAGTTGGGAAGATGGTGTACACATCATCCAAACGTACCGAATGCTGACATCAGTCGTACCCGAGTACACACCAGAAGGGTGAAAAAGCACCCTTAGGCCCTGATCACACAGAAAGTGTTTTTTGCAGTGTTTTTGGTTGGGAGCAGCTCGCGCTATAATCCTTTGATTAGACTGACAGGACAGCTGATTTGGTGGTTGCCTAGCAACATAAGAAAATGGAGCACACTGCCCTTTTTTAAAAGTAATTTAAAAAAAAACTAAAAAACGCGTTCATTGTTATCGGGGCTTAAGTCTTTCCAATTTAAACATTCAGGCGTTTTAAACGTACCGAACACTGACATCAATCAAACCCAAAGAAACGTCACAATAGTCCACATATAATCAACTCCAGTCCATCAATTAACATCTTGTGAGGAGAAAAACTGTGTTTGTAATAAACAAGTTTATCATCATTTATTTTTTAACTTATAAACATTGATACAATATCCTTTATCCATAATATTGCTTTTGTCTAGTGAAAAAGTAAAATCAAGAAAGAAGAAACAAACTCATCTCCATCTTGGATGAACTGGCGATTAGTAAAATTAAAGCAAGTTTTCATTTTGGGGTGAACAATTCCTTTAGTGAATTAACTCAAATTAACTCAGATCTATGATTAAAGTATCAATTATTATGTAATTATTTAAAACATTTCTGTTTGTATGGTGACAGCTTGCTAAAATTCAACAGGATTCAAGTTCACAAGAGGAAAACCAATCACCTTAACTCTGTCTTCTTACAAAACACGAGTACCAGCTACAGCAAAACAAGAGTTTAAAAGAGTTAAGACCCATAATAAATACCCTTGATTTGACAAAGCATTCATAATTAAATTCTTTAAGTGCAAGGGCCAGTGGGTGTTTCCCACTGTCTCAATTTTGATATTTTCAGAACTCATGATTTAATGGATTTTAAAATAAATAAGTTAAATAAACCAAATAAGGAACTTTGAAATTTGAGATTATGAATCCAAATTGTAATATTTCAAGTAATGATTAGGATTGTTTTTAATCAATGAGTTAATTTGTTAAGGGCAACCTTAGGGTTAACACTGAAACAGTATCAAGATCAACTAGTAAGAGCTGAAGCATTTTAGGGATAGTTCACCCAAAAATGAAAATCCTGTCATCATTTACTCACCCTTCATTTGTTTCAAACCGGTATGATTTCTTTTTTCTGCTGAACACAAAAGATTATATTTTTAAGAATGTGGGTAACCAAACAGTTTCTGGTCCCCATTGACTACCATAGTATTTTTGAATATTTTGATGAGGTTTTTTTCATACTGTGAAAGTCATTGGAAACCATCAGCTGTTTGGTTACTCACATTGGTCAAAATATCTTCTTATAAGTTTCAGCAGAAGAGAGAAAATTCATGCAGGTTTGGAACAAATTGAGAGTGATTAAATGATGATAGAATTTTTTTGCTGCACTATCTCCTTAAAGGTACAAGTTGTAGGACCTGCCACTAGAGGGCGCACCATCAAAACAATAACAATCGCGTGGTTTCATGACGCTAAGAAGGAGCGTGGAATAGGGCTGCACGATGTGTCGTTTAAGCATCGATATCGCGATGTACGAATCCACGATAGTCACATCGCAGGCTGTCGTAGTTGATCTGTTATTCATTAACTGTATGGGCCAGCTGCTCCCCAGCCCTTGACGAATTTGATTTGCGGATTAATTGCACAGCTTAACCATCATAGAGTGAAAGTTTTGACAGGGCAGAGAGAGAGCACGTGCGAGAGAGAGGTCGAGAGAGAGTGCGAGAGAGAGCACGCGCGTGCAAGCACGCGCGTGCAAGAGAGATAGAGAGAGAGCACCCTCGAGACTGTGCTCTACTCCTCCCTCCCTCTGGGGGGGACCGCTCACAGGGACCTGTGGGAACCTGCGGGTAGGACAGACGAGGCGAGAGAAAAGGGGATGGAAGGAGGAGCGACAGAGACGAGAGAGGAAAAAAAAAAATTCTGGTTCCCAGACGCACTGCTGCTCGGCCCTCCACCAACTGGGTGATCTCCTCCACGGTGGCACTGGACGGCCCTCGGCCGACGGCACGACACTCCTACGGTGGACGGCGAAGGCTCCTCCGGTTTTGGGCAGCCAGCAGGAGTCCCCCGTTCCCTGCTCCTCCCCGTTCAGGCGGACGGCAGCAGGCTCCGGCTCTCTGGCGAACGGCTCCGACTCCTCCGCTCCCTCACGGACGGCAACCCCCCCTCCACATCGTGGGCGGCCGGCAGCTCGCTCGCTCGTCCCCGGCAACTCACTCCAGCCCACCGCCTCGAGCGTCCATGGCGGCACACTCCTCGCCAGCTCGATGGCACCGCGGATTCACCACAGCGGCGAGGGATCTTCAGCAGCGCGTCCCTCCTTCTCCCAGGCTTTGGCACCACTGTAATAATATAAAACTTCCTAATTATCGGGAAGAAGGAGGCGGGAACCGGCGCACAATCAAACATCATTTTAATTATTCAAAATAAACACAAAACTGCGCATCAGCCCCTCACGGACGACTGATGAGCGCAAATAAAACGCAAAACATAAAATAAAGCCCAGGCCTGGTCCTCTCTCGTCCTTCACTGTCGTCGCTCCAGTTTTATATCCTTCCATCTCCTACGTGGGACTCGAGACCGGCGGTGGGTGCGCAGGTGTCACTGATTTCCCAATCATTCCACCGGCTCACTCCTCATTCCCATGTCCCTCGGCCCCGCCCCACTCGTCACAGTGTCTTTGCATACAAAAACCTTGGTTTTCACACATTCCTGAACCCATATGCAAATACACAATCAGAGGTTCTCGCACTGAAATGAAAGATTGACAAGTACAAACAGTGACATGGTGTTTCTAGCTGTTGCACGTCCACGATAATGTACAAAACACCTAATTACTGATCCAGTTAACATGTAGTGGAGTCTAGGGTGCAGATGTTTCCAGATATTTATAACCCATCCTCACCATGACAGCCATATGATGAAGCCTCTCTTGTAGCCGGTAGAGATGAAAACATCGGCCCAGCTGGCTAGGGAGTGGGGACTGGAGGATGTCGATCACACATTCACAGAAGAAGATTACCGCACACTAACCAACTACAAAGCCTTCAGCCAGTTCATGAGGTACTCACCTTCACCAAGGGTTTCATATATTGTAGTTCCTTTGCAGCAACATTTCTGTATTAAATGTTTGATCTTCTGCAGACCCATGATTGCTAAGAAGAACCCAAAAATCCCCATGTCCAAGATGATGACAATTCTGGGGGCCAAATGGCGAGAGTTCAGCTCCAATAATCCATTCAAAGGCTCGGCAGCAGCCGTCGCTGCTGCTGCTGCAGCCGCCGCGGCAGCCGTTGCTGAGCAGGTCTCTGCAGCAACAGCCTCCCCTGAACCTCCGCCTCAGCCACCACCACTTCGCAAGGCCAAGACCAAAGAGGGCAAAGGTAAGAGGTCACAGTACAGGAGTACTCAGTTCAGGATTTGTTAATTCGCTTCAAAAATTAGCATCAAAAATGTGTGTTTTTTAATACACTAATAACTAATAGATAACACCATGATTTCCCCCAGCTGATTAATCACAGCACATTAAGACAATGGTTTTGTATACGTTTATTGTTGTTTAAATATGCAAATGAGGCACTACTTAATTAAATATGCACAAAGAAATCAGAACTCCAAATCTGATAAAGTCACATAAAGAATTATTGTTTTCTTCAAAACATTTTTAAAATTAAAAAAAAAAAAAAAAAAAAATCAGTAACTTTATTATTTAACTAGTTCCTTTTTTGTGGGAGGGCCAGTGAATTTGTTTTGTCAGGGCATGTAAAAATTTGAACCATAGGCCCAATCGGGCCAGTAGAAAGAAATCCTTACCCTGCATGCTCCTATCCCATATTTTTACATTAAGGTTACTTTTGACCTCATTTAAAGTTAATATTTAAAACCCTGATTTAATAATGTTTTTAAAATGTAATTTAAAAAAAATCTCAAAATCTAGATTTTTGTTAAAGATTTTTGTTTTAAGTCTTTTATTTTGAATGCATCTACACAAAATACTGTTTAATTTTAACATTGCCTATTTATTGGCTATCCACAGGCCCTGGCTTCAAGAAACGCAGTAAGAGTCCTCGTGTCTCAGATAAGAAGAAGCCAAAATCCAAGAAAATGGCACCTCTGCGCATTAAACTGGGAGCGCTTGGTAACAAGAGGAAGAAGAGTAGTTCGGTGAGAGTTTGTGTGCAATATGTGTGCACATAAATGTGTGTTGGGTGCAGTGGTTGTGTTTGATCATGTGTGTGGTTGTAATGCAGAGTGAGGAGGTGGATGAAGATGATTCTGAGCAGGAAAACTCTAGCGTTCACAGTTCTTCAGTCCGCTCTGACAGCTCGGGACGGGTCAAGAAGAACAAAAGGGGTCGCCCAGCGAAGAAGAAGAAAAAGGGTGAGGCATTTACTTTTCTTTATCATTATTCTGGATTTGTCTTTAAAAATGTACCCTTGGATGTATGAATTAAATCAAGAATCAAAAAACTCCTTTTGACATGAAAACAAGACTAATCATACACAGTTTGTTCATTCATTGCAATTAACCTTTCTTGGTTCATCACCATAGAATTGTGGGTAAGTACTAAAGATTATCAGCCGTAGTAGTTTGGATGCACACCCTTAATGTCATTATATACTCATGGTGGAGTTCTTTGCTTAGGGGAAAAAGAAGTTTAAATACCTTTGCTTCGTTATACTGTTAATGAAAATGCTGATGCTGCCCATGTTGCTGAGAGTGACGCTTTTATTGTCAAAGAAGGCGGAGCCCCAAAGAAAACCTGTCTGATGCATAATCACCTCTAATCAATGATAGTCTGAAGGTGTTCACCAGCCAGAGCAAATTGTTCTTGCAAGTTTGCCAGATTTTGTGAAAAATTATGTCACATAATTCTGTTCTTTGTTTTTGTGTGAAGTATATCAGTGCCTTTAATGATTAAAAATAACTTTTAAAATCTTTTGAATGCATGGAAATTATGCATCAGAGGGTTAAAATCTCTCGCTCTCTGCTTTTCTACCAGTGCTGCTGGGTGATGAGGATGGCGATGGTTATGAGACTGACCATCAGGACTACTGCGAGGTTTGTCAGCAGGGAGGAGAGATCATTCTGTGTGACACCTGTCCTCGAGCGTACCACCTGGTCTGTCTCGAGCCTGAGCTGGAGAAAGCCCCCGAGGGCAAATGGAGCTGCCCTCACTGTGTGAGTCACCTCCACCCAACCTTACAGAATTACAGACATCATCTGATACATTTTCTGCATTTATTTTAAAATTAGAATCATTAATAAACATCAAACAAAAAATGTTGGCTTGGATATAGTATGAGATAAATCATAACTTTTTTTCAGTTTGTTGTTCCCCTGTTTAAGATCTTCAGATTGAGCTTTCCTAGATTCATTGTTATGAAAGTGCATGTTTTTTTGTTTTGTTTTTTTTTTCAGGAGAAAGAAGGGATCCAATGGGAAGCGAAGGAAGAAGATTTTGAGGACTTTGAAGAGGAGTGTGATGATGTCCGGGATTTGGAGGCAGGGCTGGGTGGAGAGGAAGAGGAGGATGATCACATGGAGTTCTGTCGTGTGTGCAAAGATGGAGGAGAGCTGCTGTGCTGTGACTCTTGCCCGTCATCCTATCACATTCACTGCCTGAACCCCCCAATGCCCGAGATCCCCAACGGAGAGTGGCTCTGTCCACGCTGCACTGTGAGTAATGCTCCACCACTGTACTGCCAATTTTAGGTCAGAAACCTTAATGTTTATTTATTTATTTTTTGTATTGAAAGTGTCTTGAAAACAGTACCCCCATCAGTTAATACTTTCTCATTTTCAAGTGTCTTAAATGCTAAATTTACACAGTTTATTGTTTTCCTCATGTCTCAGACCCAAACATTCCATTTAAAACTAAGAATTAAAACTATGATAATAGAAACACAAACCATTTAAATATTTATTGTGAAATAAATGACTTATGGGATTGCTGACCTGTAGTTGTGGAGTCACCATTGACAAACAGTTTTGGCCCTTGAAAAGTTGTTTCAAAAGTTAGCGTACTTGGTTACAATGGAGTCCATGGAGAGCATGCTTGAGATGAAATATGAGACATGTGATGTGTGAAGAAGAGACGGAAATTCAAGGTAAATATCATGAACAGATTTTTATTGTCATTTTTAGTCAAGCTGTAATGTTGTTTAATTAAGGAAAAATGTGTGAAAATATTATTTTACTATGGGTGTTTAGAATACATATCATGCTAGTGATGAAAGAAGTTGTTTTTATTTTAAAATTAGGACAATCATCCTGTATATGTGTGTGTGTGTGTGTGTGTGTATATACAGTATATATATATATATATATATATATATATATTTGAGGTCACCAAGTTTTTAAATAATTTTATACTTTTATTCAGCAAGGCACATTAAATACATCAAAAGTTATAGTAAAGAATTATTAAATTATTATTATAATTTTTATAATAAATACTATTTTTACAGACTTTCTTTTTATCAGTGAATCCTGAAAAAGGGTATCACAGTTTCCACAGAAATATTGATTTTAATATAAATATATGATTTTAGATGTGCTTAGCTGCGGTAAGTGAGTCGAGTTACTTGTAGTAATTTTGGTTTGGTGCAAAATTATTGTGGTTGGTTTTGTCTTTAGTGATTGTTTTGTGATTTATATGGTTACTTAAGGAAAAGAGACATAAGCTTGCGATTTTTAATTTGTAATTTATACTTTGCAAATTAATGAATGATTGTCTTGTGGAAGTATGTAATATGATCTGCAACTTCTGTCATCTGTTTTTTAGTGTCCCCCAATAAAAGGGCGAGTACAAAAAATTCTGCACTGGCGATGGGGTGATCCACCACCCCCTGTTCCTGTCCCTCCACCCCCAGACGCACCCCCTGATGCACCGCCCCCTCCGCCTATGAAGGGTCGTCCAGAGAGAGAATTCTTTGTAAAGCTAGCAAGACAGTCCTACTGGCACTGCACCTGGATCACAGAGCTACAGGTGCGAGAGTACGACAGTGTGAGACTGACAAAACTGTTCGAGGAAGTGCAGACATTTCCCTTATCCATATCTGTCCTTCCTCAGCTCGAGATCTTCCACTCTGTGATGTTCCGGAACTATCAGAGGAAAACAGACATGGATGAGCCACCCAGTCTGGACTATGGCTCGGGGGGAGAGGAGGATTCTGGGAAGAGTGAGAAGCGAAGGGCCAAAGACCCTCAATATGCCATTCTGGAAGAGAAGTACTACAGATATGGCATCAAGCCAGAGTGGATGATGGTGCACAGAATAATCAATCACAGGTGTGTGTTTTTTGTTTTAATCTACTGCATTATACTGTATATACTAATAATTTGTACTGTCAGAATATTACATTTGATGTATTTGTGTGTTTGAGCACAGTGTGGATAAAAAGGGCAACTACCACTACCTGGTTAAATGGCGAGATCTGACCTATGACCAGTGCACCTGGGAGAGAGATGAGCTGGACATCCCTGAGTTTGGTCCGCACAAAGCGGCGTACTGGAGACACAGGTACAGTTATACATGAAGTCACCAAGGTTATGATTTCTTGCAGAATCATTGTTTTCTAGCAGCGTATATTATTAGATGATGGAATAAGCAGTGTTTCGGTTCTTTTTTTCTCACAGGGAGGAAGTGATGAAGGAAGACCCAGAGAAGCCAAGGAAGATGAGGAGGAGAGAGGAGAATGATGATGCTCCAAGCACGCCTGTTAATGACGTTAGTGTCACCCCTGTCTTTTATTCCAGTGGTTCTGGAATAATATTTTTAAGGACAAGTATCATTTTTACTAAAATCTGTGGTTTTCCGTCAGGTGTTGTAGTGTTTACTAGAAAGCTGATGAGTTGAATCAGGAGACATATAAAGTGTGCAGGGCTTGCGGACAGGTTTGAAAACTCCTGGTCAGAATGGCGTTCCCCATTTGTTTTTAGCACCTGATATTTTTTTAAACATAATATATAATAACATTTTTTAAATAATATTGGTAATATCCTGAAGTTAAAATAAACCATGCTGCTGCTAGACTAGCGCTTCTCAACCAAGGAATGATGAAGTATTTAATTTATTAAAGTATTAATATTTTAAATTAAGAAGTTAAGTGACGTGTGGCCAAGTATATAATAATAAATAAAGTTAATAATAGATAATATTAATATAATATTTTAGTAAATTAAATTAGTATTATTTAATATGTTATTCATAATTTAACTTTAAATTAAAATTCTAAAAAACACATTAAATCATAATTTGAACTGAAATCATATTTACCCCCCCCCCCCCATAACTATTGCTGTATTGATGAACATAGTTGGAATCACAAAATTAATTGTGATTGATACATTTAATATGTGTATATATATAATTTGAGGCCTAACAATAACTGCTGCTTTCTTCTTGGTGTTGGGAACACATGCAGTGCTGTGCCTGTGCGAAGCTATATTTAAATTATAAAGATGTTGAGAAAAAATAAACATAAAATTCCAAATGGAATAAAATGTTGATATTATTTTGAAATAGTAAAAAGTAAAAAAAAAAAAAGTTTCCAGTAAACCTAAAGATTTTGATTAGCTGGTTCAGGTGTTTCATTAGAGTTGGAGCTAAATGCTGGCCTTCCAGGAGCAGGGTTGGGCACCCCTGCTTTAAAACTATTGATTTATGTAGCATACCACATTTTGAAAGCCACTCTTTTATGTTGTTGATTAATTCTTTATCTGACTATATTTGTTTTCTTGAACTGTCTATCTACCTGTCAGCAGCCCACAAAATTTTCAAGATTGCTTTATTCTTTCCTTACACCTTTTTTCTGCCCACTGCCTATTTTAACCTCCTATGATGTTAGATTTTTTAACTTTTAAGGCATACAGGATCACCTTTCTCTCCCCTCTTTCTTCCTGCAGCCGACAATCAAGTATGAAGAGCAGCCAGACTTTGTGACAGAGACGGGAGGTACATTGCATCTCTATCAGCTGGAGGGGCTGAACTGGCTGCGGTTCTCCTGGGCTCAGGGAACAGACACCATCCTGGCTGATGAAATGGGCTTGGGCAAGACCATCCAGACTATTGTTTTCCTCTACTCACTCTTTAAAGAGGTCTGTGAGGGCCAGGTCACAAAAGTGAATGTTAAATGACAAGTGATCTTTTGAGCCTCTCATTATATTGTGTTCTTCTCTGTCCATTTCTCTCTGCAGGGACACACTAAAGGTCCGTTCCTGGTGAGCGCACCCCTGTCCACAATCATTAACTGGGAGAGAGAGTTTGAGATGTGGGCTCCTGACTTCTACGTTGTCACTTACACCGGAGACAAGGACAGCCGGGCCATCATCCGTGAGAATGAGTTCACCTTTGATGACACGGCAGTGAAGGGAGGAAAAAAAACCTTCAAATTACAGGTGAGAAGGAGAGGAGATGAGCGCTGGGAGGTGGTGAAATGCAAAGATGGACAATGTGAGAAGGAAAGTAAAAAAGGGGAGAATAAGAGGAGCCATATTATGAGAGAAGAGGGAAAGGATGTCATTTGGTGCTGTAAAAGTGACTTTTCTCTAACCATTATTTTCATTTTCCCTCTAGAGAGAAGCTCCCATTAAGTTCCATGTATTGTTAACATCCTATGAGCTTGTGACCATAGACCAGAACGTCCTCAAGTCCATTGAATGGGCCTGTCTTGTAGTGGATGAAGCCCACCGCCTCAAAAACAACCAGTCCAAGGTACACTGATACTAATATTTTAATTTATATTACAATAGTTTCTGATGACAAAGCTGAATTTTCAGCAGCCATTACTCCAGGCTACATGTCACACCATTCTAATCTGCTGATTTGTTGCTTAAAACAACTTTTCTTGTGCTAATAACTGTATTTGTGAAAACCTTTATACAAATGTATACAAATTTACTCCCATTTGGAAACTTCATTCAAAAAGGTGTAAAGTAGTTTGTGATTGGCTGCACATAATGGTTTCATATAGGGATGTGCCCGAAATCTAAATCTGAATTCAGAAAGGCACAGAAAATGAGTAACACATTCTATTGAGCCCTTTAAGGGACATGGTTAGGCTTGGTTAGTAAAGCATCTTGTATATTTCCAGTGAAGTGAAAACTGATGATGTTTTGGTTTGTTAGTTCTTCAGGAGACTGAATGACTACAAGATAGACCATAAGCTGCTGCTAACAGGAACTCCACTCCAAAACAACCTGGAAGAACTTTTCCACTTGCTCAACTTCCTGACGCCCAACCGCTTCAAGTATGACCATACACATAAAAAAAAACAGACCATAAAAGATGCCGAAAAAGAATTTGGCTGATTATGTTATATAATGCAATGATATGCATTTTTAGTGTCCAGATACTTTTTGACAGACAAGACACTTTTTAATGTCTTGTCAACACAGACATGTTTCAATACTCTAATTAATTTTACTGCATCGCTTTATTTCTGTCCCTCAGTAATCTAGAGGGTTTTCTAGAGGAGTTTGCGGACATCTCTAAAGAGGACCAGATTAAGAAACTGCACGACCTGCTCGGCCCACACATGCTCCGGAGACTCAAAGCTGATGTGTTTAAGAACATGCCGGCCAAAACTGAGCTGATCGTCCGAGTGGAGCTCAGCCCCATGCAGAAGTAAGTCAAACAACATTGATTTCATGAACAAAATGTAATGTTAAATGTTAAAGTTATTAGTATCAAGATAATTTAAGATTGTTTAAATAAATTTCTTACTGTGCATGCTAGTTTATTTTCATATGTTTTTATGTGCACACTGTGTATAAACAGAAAATACTACAAGTTCATTCTGACGCGTAATTTCGAGGCGCTGAATTCTAAGGGAGGAGGGAACCAGGTGTCTCTGCTCAACATTATGATGGATCTAAAAAAGTGCTGCAACCACCCCTACCTCTTCCCCGTCGCTTCTGACGTAAGAATACACACTGTATTTCTGACAGCAACAAAAAAAACTTTTCATTTGGATGGAGTTTTCACTCTTCTTGGTCCTATCTTCGACTGGTGCTTGGTTTATTTAGGTAGTGTGAAATACACAATACTGCCACCTGCTGTCAGAAAATGTTATTCGAATATTATTGAAATGTTTCAGATTTAGTTTATTGCACAAGTCATACATAACTTAAAAATAAATTAAAAGTTTTTGTTGTGCATGTGTGTATCATAGGCTGTCTTGCTGTGTTACAGGAAGCTCCCAAAACACCAAGTGGAGCGTATGAAGGTTCAGGTCTCACTAAGGCTTCTGGGAAACTCATGCTGCTGCAGAAAATGCTCAGAAAACTGAAAGAGCAAGGCCATCGAGTGCTAGTGTTCTCTCAGGTACAGACACACATTAAAATACTTTCACTCAACCTGTATTTTATACATAAGAAGCTTTTCTGTATTTGTTATCGCATGAGCTCCCAAATTGTGGTTGTTTAGTGCCCCCAGGTGGTGCACAGCACAAATTTGGACATGTGAAAACATTGCAACTTATAAAGGTTTTTAAATAGTGTTTAGTTTTATATATATATATCATTTCTGCTCCATTTTCAAATTCTAATAGTTACAGTGTAACATGGAGCTCATGACAGGCTAGGTGGTACTTGGATGGTCTAATTTAATCAGATATGGTACTTGGTCTGAACATTTTGATTTAATTATGTTTTACTAGATCTTATTTATTCTTACACACTCTGTTTCCCCCTCAGATGACCAAGATGCTGGATTTGCTGGAGGATTTCCTGGATTATGAGGGTTATAAGTATGAGCGAATTGATGGAGGCATCACTGGAGCTCTCCGACAGGAAGCCATTGACAGATTTAATGGTAAGAACAGCTCACCAGGCCTTTATATTTTGTACATAAATTATCTGAGTAATATTTCTGTTTGGTGTTTTGGATACAGCTAGAGAATTAGCCAGAGCAGTGATCCTGTGGTGCTTTCAGGTGATATATGACACGGAAAAGTATACCATAACACTGGCGTCTAGTGGTACTTAGATGGTCTGATATGAACAAGGGTGGTATGGTTTGAAATGTTTGAGAACCACTGAGTCAGGTTAAGTTTTAATAACTATTCAGATGCCATGGCAAAAAAAAATCACCATTTCTGACTACTCTCTCATCCCAGTCCAAATGTTGATGATTCATGTGAATTTAGAGAGGGATTTTTATTTGTTGGTAAGACTTATTCAATTATTGGAGCAATTGAGTTAGTTGTTTTCAGATGTGGAGAAAAATCTATGCCAAATATTGCATTTCTTATCTTAAAATGGCAGTTGATTAATTTTATTCTTGGGCAAGAAGAACTTGACATTTACAAGGGCAAAATTACTTGAGAACAGACAATGGTTGTGATGTTATATCTCTGTTTAAACCATTTATAAAGTCTGGAATCATTGTTAAATTTGAATGTTACAAAGATTTGAAATATATAAACATTGGAACAACAGTTGTGCCATAATTATATATTTTCTGTTGTGTTGGTGGGAGAATTTATTTTGTTGTTTTGTGGTGTTGGGGTTAAGTGATTGCGTTTTATTGAGATTTTAATCATTTTGCTATTTGTTATGATGACGACTTTTTGGGTGGCTAAAATGTATGCTGAAATCTTACAAATCAGATCCCTTTCTCTTTCTGTCACACAGCTCCTGGTGCATGTCAGTTTTGTTTTCTTCTCTCTACACGAGCGGGCGGTCTGGGAATAAACTTGGCCACTGCGGACACAGTCATCATCTTTGACTCCGACTGGAATCCCCACAATGATATACAGGTAATAATAAAAAAAGAGGAATATCTCATACAGTTCATGCCAGCGCTCACAGATAATCGCTCTACTTATGACACTTGACAGGTTTATTCAGGTGTTTTCTTTGTCATGTGTTGGTTGACAAATTGAGTATGGACTCATGAAACATAGATTCCCTTTCAGTCGGTCACTTTGACATTGTGTTGAACTTCCGACACTAGGGGTCGCACTTGGGATCCCAGACACTTCTGACATCAATGAGAAAAGGTAGATGAAATTGGCTAGCAAAATTTGCATAGCTGGCCATGCCCTGAACATCCTGGTGTGGGCCATGCCCACACTGAAGCAACCATTGTGGTTGGGTTATGTCCTTCATGTGAGGACATGCCCATAGGCATGCTGCACCCGCTACTCATATTCTTTTATAAACGACAATGACTCAGCTGCTTCTCATCCTGGTTCTTCTATTTTCATTTAAAAGGTCTCTGTGATGTGCGTTGAGGAAGAGAAAGGATGCCTCATGAGAGTAGCTTTGCCGTGTGAATCTCTGCAAACCTCTCGTTCCTGCCATAGCTAGTCTTCCAGTAGAGTTAACGGATGAGGTTGAGAGCTCGTTTCAGCTAGAGTTTAATTTCTCATTCGGGGCTCGTGAGGAGGATGAGCTGTCGATCACAGCATCGGAGAGTGCACTAGTACCATTAGAAGCTGATGAGTCAGCTGGAGCTGCACCTTTGGGTGCTCTGTTTCATTCTGAGGCTAACACTGAGATGGCGGCTGTGCTTACCCATGCAGCTGAGAGCATCATCAGTAGACCAGCTTGTGTAGACTTCTCCATCCTGCCACAGATTCTGTTGGTTGGATGACCTGGCTCTTGGGTTCCGAGTGGGACACACAGCTTTGCTTTGCCCCAGTTCTTTTCTTCATGCTAGTGCATGAGCTGACAAAATTTTGGAAGGCACCTTTTTCTGCCAGAAGACAGTACACGGCTCCTCCGTTCTCATCACTCCCAAGGGTGGTTTCAGCCAGGCTTCCCAGGTTTTATCCAGGATGTTAAAAAAGCTGCACAATGGTGGCCCCAACCCTGAAATGGTGCAGGAACTGTGCTCAGTGACTGATTATGCCCAACAAGTTACAAAACTCATGGTGCAGGCTCTGAGGAGGGTAATGTCCACACTAGTGGTCCAGGAATGCCACTTGTGGCTCAACCTGATGGGGATGCTGGATGCTGAGAAAGTTTGCTTTCTTGATGTCCCCATTTCCCAGTTTGGTCTCTTTGGTGACACTGTCGAGGATTTTGCCCAGCAATTATCGACAGTTAAGAAACAGATGGAGGCCATTAAACACACCTTGCCTTGACATGGATTGGATTCTACCCCCAGAACTCTGAAGTGACAACCTCCACCTTTTCATCACTGGGGATAGCCCCCTGTTAGGACTGCACCAGCCCCACAGCAGCCTGGGCTGGCATTCAAGCCTGAACAATGGCAATCCAATCACAGAAAAGTGGCACAAAATTATCATTTACCTCATCATCAGGCTACTAAGAACCCTTGGAAGTCTTCAAAACAGACTTGAGATGAGTGACTCAGGGATGAGGGACTTGCCGACCAGCCTAGCTCCACTTCCTAAGGGGGGATGGGAGGTGGATAGAGCACCACTTTGGCTGTTTGCCACTTGGCAGTCAGCCACCAAACGGTCATTATAAAGAGCAATTTCCTTTTCCCTGGGTCATACACACACACATGGCATTCATGGCCCTCATTGTCATGACAGCCAGGCACTGAATTTAAGTATCAGAGCCTGTTCAGATGCAGACACACTGCCTCCTCACATTTTGATGTTCCAGGTGTGTTGTCAAGTCAGGAGGACGAACCTTGGCAAACTCTGGTTCCTGTTTCTCTCTGTGGCTTCTTCAACAGACCTGAGGAGCAAGGTCAGTGTTGCTCATCTATCACCAAGCATCATGTGGGACACAAAGTCTTCCGGTATGGTGAGCCTTGCTCCAAAATGCCGCAGGAACCCTGCCTCAAGTACATCAAAAGTAGTTCCACTGGTGCGTGTCTGAACGACTGGGTAGCACTCCCCAGCCTGTACTGTTGGCTTCTCAGAACCAATCAACTCGGCTACACAATTCGTTTGCCAGGCGGCCATCAAAGTTCAGTGGGATTCGTTTTACAAGATTAACGACGAGATTAAAAAAAGGGTTTTACAGCCCTTACTTTATTGTACTCAAGAATTTCACTTCATTGTGCCCATCATGGGCTCTCGTTCAGGATTCTCACCTTGTAACATGTTAACGTGTGTCAGTGGACCTGAAGGACACGTACTAGCACATGTTAGTCCAGACAGGCAACACAGTGACGGTAGCTTATATCAACCAGAGCATTGTTTGCTCCCGTTGTATGTCACAACTCATCAACCATCTCTTTATTTTGAGTGAGTAGAGTCTCAAGTCTCTGTGAACCACTCACATTCCATGCAACCTCAGTCACACTGTAGACTCACTCGCATGACAGGTTACACTCCAGGGCGAGTGGAGACTCCATCCCCAGATGGTTCTGGTGATTGGGAGTCATTTTTGGCCAGGCACAGATAGATCTGTTTGCCTTGCAGGAATCCTCCCATTGCCCACTGTGGTATTCCCTGACTGAATCTCCCATTGGCATGGACACAGTGACACACAGCTGGCCCAGGGACCTACACAAATATACTTTCCCCCAGTGAACCTCATCGCACAGACTGCAAAGTCAGAGAGGATATGGAACAGGTCTTAATAGTGGTGCCATATTTGCCCAACAAAACTTTGTTCTCAGAACTCATGCTTATGGCATCAGCCCCTCCCTGGTGCATTCCCCTGAGAAGGGGAACTTTCAGCAATCGGACACCTGTGCCCAAACCTTTGGAACTTCCATGTCATGTCTCTGGATGGGAAGAGGAGGAATTCAGAGGTTTTTACCCACAAAGATAAATACCATTACTCAGGTTATGGCCCATTCAGAAGAACTGGTGTTATTCCTAGGCGTAGGACCGCTTGTGTCAAGGGCTGGGGTTACTGTGAACAACAAGATGGACAGAAACTATTGATTGCCATTTTTAAAATAGCAGCTAAACACAAACATGTTGATTTTGCTGTGTTTAGATGGCGATGTAGATTGCAAAGCCATGAAAATCAATAGCAATGCAATGTCCACCACTGTTGATTGTGTGTTTAGGCTTGCTTGGGATGCATTGGCGCTGCGTGGACTTTTCAGTGTGCCGCAGGGAGTGATTGGAAAGCAAACCAAACTCTATGCTTTTGGATTGGTTTTGCGGTGCTTTGGTATCATGCGCCAATCGGTCTGCATGACGCCGATGCATCTCGAACAAGCCTGTTGTGTGTGGAACTGCCACGCTAGTATTACTGGGAAAGATAAGACATAATCAGTGACGTAAGTCCTGGCTCTGTGGTGGCAGACTAGCCCATAGAAAGGCAAACCAGTTCTTAAAAGGCTAACCAGTTGAACCAACTCCGAACAGGCAATAGCACTGGCTCTAAAGTGGGTTGAGACGCTTTCTAGACTCCTCAGAATAAAATGAGTGCGCAAATGCCCCACTGGCCTATTTATACCCGGATATCCAGGGTGTGGTAAGCTATGCAGATTTTCCCGCCAAATTCATTGGACTATTCTCAATCATGTCAGAGGTCTCTGGGCTCACAAGTGCGACCCCTAGTGTTGGAACTTCGATACAATGTCTTGGCTTCTTCCATCAGGGAACAAGGGTTGCCATACCTAGCCAAGACAATGGCAGGTTGTGGGTTCAATTCCCAAGGAACACATGTTAAGTAAAAAATGTTAGCCTAAATGCACTGTAAGTCACTTTGGATAAAAGTGTCTGCTAAATGCTTAAATATATATCTGTGACGTTTCAAAGTTAACCGTATTTTAGGAAGCTCAAAGTAGCAGTTTCTACATCATTTTGAATTTTATCTCTTTTTCTCACAGGCCTTTAGCCGAGCTCACCGTATTGGTCAGGCCAATAAGGTGATGATATATCGGTTCGTGACACGGGCCTCGGTGGAGGAACGAATTACTCAGGTGGCCAAAAGGAAGATGATGCTCACACACCTGGTGGTGCGGCCCGGTCTGGGATCGAAAGCCGGATCCATGTCTAAACAAGAGTTGGATGACATCCTCAAGTTTGGCACGGAGGAGCTTTTCAAGGATGAGATTGAGGGTGGGATTGATAAATTAAAATGATTGATGTGTAGAAATAAATGAACCAGCAAATCACTTGATAATTTAGTCAAATAATGAATTTGTTATAAATGTTATGAAAATCATTTGCTCTGTATCCCGTAATTGTGCCCAAAGTCTGCAAAGCTTTATTACGCTGAAAGTTTACCATTTTTCTATCTTTTTTTTTCAGCAGGGGACAATAAAGATGATGATAGCAGCGTAATTCACTACGACAATGTTGCTATCGAGCGTTTGCTAGATCGCAGCCAGGATGCCACAGATGACTCTGACATGCAGAACATGAACGAGTATCTGAGCTCCTTCAAGGTGGCCCAGTACGCTGTCAGAGAAGATGACAAGGTGGGAGACGTTTTTGAGGAGTATTCAAGAGTTGGACTTACAGGGAATTTGAAAGATGACATTCAGTCACCTCACCAATATTACAACAAAAATTCCGAAAAATTAGATGAGCATAAGAGACATACAAATTAGTACTGACCACAAACCTTTGGACGGTAGTGCAAAATAGCCACAATCATTTTTGACATACAGTAAGAGTATAGAGCTACAAAAGTACCTTGTCTCAGATAATTTAGTCTTGCAAGAATATGATTAGAAATGTTTGAGTTATAATTATATATAGTTTTTTTCTCAAACTCTAGAGCAGTGTTATTTAAGAGTGTGATATAATTTAATTAACAGTACATTTCAGTATTTTTATCATGTACCCCATCCATCACTTCGCCTAACCCAGGGGTACACATACCCCAGTTTAATAACCACTGCTCTAGGGGATACTAGAATTTACTGGGGTCTTTTTTCAGGGTAAACCGCTGAAAAGCAGGAGATGTGGTCATTATTTCTTTTCCGTAGAATATTATTGGTGTCTTTGAGAAACAACAGATATTAAGTAGATCTCATTTGTTGTTGTGTGTCCAGATAGAGGAGATCGAGAGAGAGATCATTAAGCAGGAAGAGAATGTGGATCCCGATTACTGGGAGAAACTCTTGAGGCATCACTATGAACAACAGCAGGAAGATCTGGCCCGCAATCTCGGCAAAGGAAAGAGAGTCCGCAAACAGGTCAACTACAATGACGCGGCTCAGGAGGACCAAGGTACAGCACAACACTTCCTACAGGATTTTCCTTCAGCAAAACAATTTGCGTGAAAAGTTAAAATGAATGAATTTCAGTATTTCTTATTATTTGTATAGTGCATTTTGCTTCAGTGATAGCAGCACTTGAACTCCATAAACTTTCCTGGTTTTTGTTTGTTTTGCTTTTTAAACCTGACGATCATGTTCTCCGGCATAATTTGAGAACAATCCAAAACGCTTCTTGTGCTTCAACGGAAGAACTGTCTGTACAAAGGAGTCACGTGATCTATGTAACAAGTTCGATAGTGATTGGTGACCTTAAAACAGTGGTAAAAAATGTGTCTTTGTTTTAAGTTTGTCAGGGTTTAAATTCAGTTTTGAAGCTGAGATTTTCAGTGTGGTCTCAGACTTTTGGACCCCACTGGATTGTAATTAGCCCGTTCTTCTTGGCTTATTACAATAAACCATGTTTGTGCTTGTCACATAAATGTAGCATATTATCTCATTTAAATCTCCAAAATTACATCTTGTAGCAGTTTCATTCTTGGCATGTGGTTTACGACTTTACTTCTGATTGAGTGGGAAAGAAAAACGATTTCCCACACTGCTGTTTTGGTCAGGTTAGAACAGCCACATGCAGTTGACTCAAAATGGCTACATCCACTACACCCAGGGGATGCCGAAGTGTGGCAGCTTTTCATTTATGTGTCAAAAGGAGAAAAACAAAATGGTACGGAAAAAGACAAATGACAGAAAAGAAAAAGTAGGTTTCCTCCAGAAAGGGAAATTTTGGAATTTATGGTTTTGTGATGGCGCTTACAGCTGCATAATTACAGCGATAACTGAAATGAACAGTTGGTACACATACTTTTCTTTGTATATCCAAGCAAGCTGACTTGCAGTACTTCCTCTGCAGAATATATTGCAAATGCAGAGAAAACAATCAGCTGGCCTTTTTAAAAATTTGAGCTTTAGTAATTGACATTAGTGGGTTTTCATTTTGGTTTAAGCAGCCCTGTAGGAATAAATCATTCTCTCTGACAGCTGAATTTGAACAGAACGCTTGTGCAGAGTTAGATAAGTGCAGATACAGAACATTTAGTCACAAAAGAGTCAATGTTGGAAAGGATTGCTAAACAGATATATAAGATTTCGGTTGGGCTTTATTTGAGGATTCTGGTGAATGGATGTTGTTTGACCACTGCTGAACATACTCTGTACAGTGGTTTGTACTTAGTATTCATTATACTAAGTATTCATGATAGTGCTCTTTTCTGTACGCTGTTACAGAGTGGCATGCTGACATTTCAGATAACCAATCAGAATACTCCGTGGGCTCTGAGGAGGAAGATGAGGACTTTGATGAGAGACCTGAGGGTGAGAAGCAAACAGACACACTCTCAATTCTCATTAACATATTGTTCTTTATAATAAAAAATAAACATAATACTATGTCTAACTAATAATAACAGAATCATAATAACAGTGTTTTTATATAATAAGTATTATTATTGCAATATTATATTTATAAATTAAAGCTTTACTCAGAAATGTAGAATTATAACTACTATATCCCCACACATTTGGCCCCTTTTAGACTTCGATTAAGACGTTTATTTGCTCCATTTGTGTCTCTTTGACTTTTGGTACCTTGTTGGAAAATCTTGCGGCTTTGTCAGGTTTTGCTATTCTTCTGGAAGCACATTCACAGTTTATGCATTGCAGCTGTTCAGGATCATGTATCCTTCCTGTGCTATAACCCTGTTTCCTGATGCTGGCTCAGTGAGATGGACATGTTGAACTGATCTCTTGGCTGACTCTCCTCTCCCCTCGTCCAGGTCGCAGACAGTCACGCAGGCAGCTCAGAAATGAGAAGGATAAACCACTGCCTCCCCTGTTGGCCAGAGTGGGTGGCAACATTGAGGTACTGTGCACTTATTCTTTATTTGTTTAAATCACAGTTTAATGTGATTTTATCATTTATTTTCTGAGTGTTTGCTTATCTGGAGGTCGCCTGTGTGGTATAGTGCATACAGCATCTTTGGATGTGTGCCTCTCATAATTTAGTTGACTGACATAACTGATACTGAATTGACTGAGATAACAGTGCTGCATTTTTTCCCGTTTTGAGAATTTAGATTAACACATTTAGCAGAAACTTTTATCCAAAGCGTGTGTTCCCTGGGTATTGAACCCACAACCTTCTGCGCTGCCAACACAGTGCTCTACTACTGAGCCACAGGACTCTACCACTTGCCTAGGAACGTTTCATAATGTCAATAAAATCATACCTGCTTTTCAAATAAGGCTTGATTAGATTAAAACTATGCACATAAAAATGGAATCTGTCATTTTCTGCTTAATCGTGTGTTGGTCAGGTATTGGGCTTTAATACGCGTCAGAGAAAAGCTTTCCTGAACGCCATCATGAGATGGGGTATGCCAGCCCAGGACGCCTTCTCATCCCAGTGGCTCGTGCGAGACCTCCGCGGCAAGAGTGAAAAGGAGTTCAAGTATGACTTTCTTTACCAGTAAATGTTTTCGGAAAATTTAATTTGATATAGAAATGCGTACATTTCAGACTTGGGTACTGCTAAGGAAACTTCTCTTTTCCATTTTCTTTCTTTGTTTCCCTGGCAGGGCATACGTGTCTCTCTTCATGAGGCACCTCTGTGAGCCGGTGGCTGACGGTTCAGAGACCTTCGCTGATGGTGTCCCGCGAGAAGGGCTCTGCAGGCAGCCGGTTCTGACACGTATAGGAGTCATGTCTCTAGTAAAGAAGAAGGTTAGTGTAGATCTGCCACATATTTTTAATTCAGCAAAGATGCATTCAATTGATCATAAGTGACAGTAAAGACTTACACATTGTTATAAAACAGTTCTGTTTACAATAAATGCTGTTCTTTTGAAACTTCTATACATCAAAGAATTCTGGAAAAAAGTATGGTTTACACAAACATTTTAAATATTAAACAGCACAACTGTTTTCAATGTTGGTAATAATTAGAAATGTTTACTGAGCACCGTATCTACATATTAGATTGATTTTTGAAGGATCATGTCACACTGAAGACTGGAGTAATGATGCTGACAATTCAGTTTCAGTCATCACAGAAAAAAAAAATATTTTAAAATGTATTTTAAAATAGAAAACAGTTTGTTTTACTGTAATAATATTTATCTTTTTATGCTCCACTTAGCTGTTATAGATTATTTGATTGATTGCACAAATTGCACTAGATTTGTGTTGTATTGAAGAGGCAGGTGTGTTTTACATTGTGTGCAGGTACAAGAGTTTGAGCACATTAACGGGAAATGGAGCATGCCCGAACTAAAGCCAGAGATTACTGTGGACTCCAAGAAATCTTCAAGAGCTTCTTCACCTGCCATTAAGACAGATACTCCCACACCTGAAATGAGCTGCAACAACACACCGTGCACCTCCAAACCAGGTACAAATCCACCTTAATCGCTCATGTGCAGCTCAGAGAGACAATCTCACAAACACAGAGACTTCACCTGAAATAACATGTTTCCACAGCCACTCCCTCTCCACCTGACAAGATAGAAAAGAGTACGAAAGAGGTGGAGAAAGACGAGTGTGAGTCCCAAACAGAACCAGAGAGAGAGAGAGAGAAGGAAAAAGGAAAGGGGGGGGAGAGTGTGGAAAGCACAGAACATGCAGAGGTAAGTGTGTGGTGTGTGTGTGTGTGTGTGTGTTGCTTACATTTTGAGGACCAAATGCAAAACCTGAAATCATACATTGTGGAGACAATCCAACAAGGAAACAGCTTAATAAGCATACCAAATTATGTCTTAATGGAAAAGCATGAAAGGTTCGTGCAAAGCTTAGGTTTAGGGGTTATAAAATGTCATTAGATCAATATAAAAATAATAGAAGTAAGAACAAAAGAAATAAATATGCAGGATGATAAATGTGGGTGTGGCAGGGACCATTTTAATAGGTAGATTTAAACACTGTGTGAACCTGTCTGAATAACTGTATTGTGTAGTGTGTGTGTGTGTGTGTATGTGTTTGCTTGTTTTATGAAGATAAAATTAAACCACGATAATCTTCAGACAAGCTGCTTTTAGTGATGGCTTTAATGATCTCTTGAACATTATATACAGTAATTTATTAGTAAGTTAATAAAGTCACACATATGATGTAGAGTGTGGCATAGATTACCATTCAGAGGTTTGGGGTTGGTCAAACGAATTAATGTATTTGTATTCTCTAGCAGCCCACAAGGCTGTATTTATTTGATCATAAATACAGTAATATTGTGTAATAATATTACAATTTCAAATTGCCATTTTTCTAGTTTAATGTATTTTTACTATAATCATCAGTGACACACAATCCTAGAAATCGTTCTAATATGCTGATTTTCTGGGAAACATTTCATATTATTATCAATAGGGATGCACTGAGGTATCAGCCGCCGATATTTATCAGCCGATTTTTCCTCAATTTACAACCATCGTCATATCGGCTATATAGGGAAAAAGGCCAGTATAACAAACCGATAGTTTATTAATTAACTGCATGAAGGCACTGAGCTGTATAATGTCTGTTGCATAATCCTAGCGCTGCTGTCTGCATTTTAATGCTAATCAAATAACAAAAGATCGCACACTATTCTTGACTACCGTAAATAAATTTTGGAACTTTCATAAGTGTAGCGGACCTCATCTGAATGATGACCAAAAACTTTACTGGTGTTTTATAAAGTTTATTGCGTCCTTTTTCACCACGAGCTAAATAAAACACAGCACGAGAAGTGCACATTAAACTCTCTCTTTCAGTTGCATTATCAGAAACCTATTGCAAATTACATAAAATGCTTATTAAAGCTAAACAAATATATAAAGATCTCATGCCTTTTCGGGGGGTGCTTAATAAACTGACAAACTTTAAATCCCAAGAATGATGCTGATGATGCTTAAAAGGAGAATGTGTTTCTTTCTTTTCTTTCCAGACTTTCACCACAGCGAAAGAGGGTGAAAAAGATCCTGAAACCAGTGAAAAAGCCCAAACATCCGAAAGTCCAACAAAAGCTTCTGATGATTCAAAAACAAAGGAAAGTCCTGAAATTTCTCAGTCTTCTCCAAAAGAAAAGAGTGAGAAAGAAAATCAAGAGGATGAGAGCACTGAAAAAGAGGCCTCTCCGGAAAAAACGTTTGATTCTCCTTCTGTTAAAGACGAGAGCAGAGGTAACTAGTATGGGGAAATCTGATTGGCTGTAGTGCCAGTCAGTCATTTTATTGTGATTTGTGGCTGATTGTTGTCTGTTAATACAGAGGCTTGAAAGGGAAAAGGAGAGAAACGAGAAAAGGCTGGAGAAGAAAAGGAGAAGAGTGAAGTGGCATCTCCTCCCACAGAAACAACCGAAAAGAAAGAAAAATTAGATCTATCTTCTGATGTCAAAAAAGGTGAACATTACAATGCTACTCTTTCTTTCTTGGCATTGTGAAAATTCTATAGTTGTATGGAGTAGAATGAAAAACTATGGATTCTATCACACATATTTACGAAAACTGAGTACAGCACCTAAAGTCTATGGTGCCGTCATCATTTCCACTGCAGTTAAGACTTCAATGTAGAGAATAAATAACTGAACTAAACATAATGTAAAAAAATGTCTTGTCCATCGGGTCACAGAGGAGGTGAAGGGTGAGAAGGATGCTGTGAAGGAGGTCAGAGGACAGAGGGAGGAGGTGCCCAAAGGGAACAGCAAACCCACAGAGCGTCCACGATTTATGTTCAATATCGCAGATGGAGGATTCACAGGTAAATACAAATGAAGTTGTTTAAAGCTGCTGTGCCATTCTGTCTTTGTTGAATTTGTTAAAGATTTCTGTAAGCATTCCCATTTATCTGCTCAGGGAGGTGCTCAGTATTTCTGTGAATAACCTGAGCCATAAATGTTTTGACCAATCACATCAAGACAACGCTGATTAACTGTTGTGTGTATATGTATGTATGTATGTATGTGTGTGTGTGTGTGTGTGTGTGTGTGTGTGCGTGTGTGTGTGTGTGTGTGTGTATATATATTAAAATATTAATTTCTATCTATTAAAATTTATTTACTAATTTAATCTAATATATTATCTAATATATAAGGAAAAACATTTTTTTTCTGTTCAGCAAGACTTTCTTGAGCACTTTCATGAGCTGGCAAGAGCAAAATACATATTTCACATAAATAATTTTGAATGGCAGTCAATGGAGAAAAAGTTATTTGTAGCATCTACCAATAGGGGCTAACTGGACCATGTTAAGAAGCATTGTTTTTTACATTTTGTTTGGTTCTAATAGCACTGAAGTGGCACCCTGCAGCCTTAAGGATGGAGTGTAAAAAATCATATCGCTAATTTAGCAGATCACATCACTTATATTAGCGATTCTGTCTCTTCCAAGCAGCTAACCATCTTGATTCATGCTTATCATTATAACATCACGTTAATTCATTGTTTGCCATGCCAACGTTATGTAAAGGTGCTCTCTCATGTATAATAAAGCATGTACTGTTATGATAAAACGCAGTGGAACAGTGTGTTGGTGAGGTAACATTACAGTGTGGTCACATTCTGAAGAGCAGTTCAGTTTCTGTTGAGTGGTTTTACCAGGAACGGCAAGCAGTGATTTCATCTGTCAGTGGTTTACAAAGGCTTTCCTTAGATTAGTTTCCATCATTCACCATTGATTATTTCCTAAAATGACGTGTTGAAATACCAAAACCTATGATTTTATGCATTCAGCTTATATTCATGGTCAGTCAGCATGTAAACGCCCGCTTGTATTTATGTTTTGTGTGCAGATACTGGATAAGTGCATACATCAGTAGTTCTCTGTTAGACTACTATGAATAATTGGTATGTGGCAAGGGTCGATACTGTAATGGGAGTACTGGGAATATAAAGGGAGATTTCAGGAGTAGGAGTACCATTTGCTCATTACAAATTCTTGAAAATATTTTGACGATGAGTGTAATGACCAACACCAAATGTTTTCTCCATCTACTATGATTCTTAGACTAAAATAATGAAGGCTTAGGTCACTTGAAAAAACAAATTGTATTTGCTATTTTCTTCCATTTTAAACTGTTAACTACCCAGATATGCTCCACCTTTTAGGTACCGGACTAGTCAAGTCAAGTCAACTCACCTTTATTTATATAGCGCTTTAAACAAAATACATTGCGTCAACGCAACTGAACAACATTCATTAGGAAAACAGTGTCTCAATAATGCAAAATGACAGTTAAAGGCAGTTCATCATTGAATTCAGTGATGTCATCTCTGTTCAGTTTAAATAGTGTCTGTGCATTTATTTGCAATCAAGTCAACGATATCGCTGTAGATGAAGTGACCCCAACTAAGCAAGCCAGAGGCGACAGCGGCAAGGAACCGAAACTCCATCGGTGACAGAATGGAGAAAAAAAACCTAGGGAGAAACCAGGCTCGGTTGGGGGGCCAGTTCTCCTCCGACCAGTCGAAACCAGTAGTTCAATGCCAGGCTGCAGCAAAGTCAGATTGTGCAGAAGAATCATCTGTTACTATGATAGGCACCCCAAAAGAAGTGTCCCAAAAAAGTGGTAATATACGGTTCGCTAGTTTGCTACCATTCTTGGTAGAAGCAAGAATATATTTCTTAGATTTTTTCCCAGCCCCAGTGACCATAAATAGTTTCAGTTCCCAGAAGCTAATCACTTTATGTAGTTATTTTACAGCTTTAAAAGAGAACAACTAAACATCAAGGGTTTTTTACTTAGCGTTCATAAACATTTCACCAACACTGTGCAAACACAAAGCATACATTCTACACTCTGGAGAAGATTATATCTATATAACATGATTTACACGCATTGTTACCTTTTGTTTATTTACCTGTCAGCAGGTATAAATGGATTGTAACTGATATCTGGCCGTGTTGTGTTTTTCTTTTATGCACAGAACTCCACACTCTTTGGCAGAATGAGGAGCGGGCGGCCATTTCATCAGGCAAGATCAATGAGATCTGGCACCGGCGGCACGACTTCTGGCTGCTGGCAGGCATCGTGTGGTATCCTTGGAGATAGGCTGCTGTCACTGTAGAAATAATCCAGTTCCATGAATGTATATTTATACTGCATTAGCTAAATGAAGAATTTGTTTAAAGCTCAAAGCCAAGAAGAACAAGGAAATAAAAGGAGAGCTCCTACAATTACACTTTTCCTTGAGCTAATGCTACAGACAGCGATTATTCTTGTAGCGAAAATAAAGATCTTTGCATTTGAACACATGTCATGGTCTAGTGTAGTCTGACAGGTTTGAACTCTGATCCTTGACCTGTTGAAGCCATGGCTATGCTCGGTGGCAGGACATTCAGAACGACCCGCAGTTCGCCATCGTAAACGAACCTTTCAAAACGCAAGCCAACAAGGGAAACTTCTTAGAGATGAAAAACAAGTTCCTGGCCAGGCGGTTTAAGGTATGTTGCAAAAAGAGAATATAAGTTTGGTTTCTTTTCTTTTTGTTTGTTGTGATATCCGTGGTGGAGTTTAATTTGGTTTTCACTGGGGCTTTTGCAGTTATTTTACACTCTTTGTCTTGCGTTGCGGTAGGTCATTGTTTGACTGCTAGCTCTTTTGTTCTGCATTTGTATCATAAGTATATACTTCTGGTTTTTTTTTGGGCTTGCTTGTTACTCTACCTTTTGTTCTGCTGTTTGTTTGACTCCTGCCTAAAGATTTGATCTCTACACGTTGACGCGTCAGAATCGCCAACCTGAATATGCTGACACGCATTCTTGTGAAACAGCCTTGTCTCATTGTTTTTCCTGTTATTCTTTTCATGACATGTTTCATATCCTTTTCTGTACATCCTCCTTTTTCTTTTCTCAGCCTCCCTCGCTCTCTTTCGGTCTCTCTGTCTTTTTCTTCACTTACATAATTCTGATTGCATTGAGCAACCGTAGAACCGCCGTTATTCCAGTGGAACTTCTTTTAATTGGAAGCTGGTGCTTTCTCATGCTCATAAATCACTGGAACAGTTCCTCATTCCAGATTACATTTTTCTGTCAATTCTGTTCAATAAATTTCTTAATTCCCTATTATTTTGTGGCCTCTATCGCTTTCCCTCAGTCTAGCTTTAGTTTTTAAATCTGTTTCCTTTATTCTCTCAGCCGCTACACTTTCAACCATGACTCGTTTTCTAAAGCAGGAATTTGAGATTATTTTTATGCTTAGATGATGTAATGAGAAGGTTACACTACCGTTCAAAAGGGATCAGTAATATATATATATATATATATATATATATATATATATATATATATATATATATATATATATATATATATATATATATGGTTTTATTCTACAAGGATGCCTTTAGATGATCAAAGTGATGGTAATTTATGTTACAAAAGATTTCTTTTTTTTTTTTTAATGCTGTGCTTTTGAACTCTCGTTTCATTAAAAAATCTAGAAAATATTCCAAATAAATATTAAGCAACTGTTTTCAGCATTGATAATAATATAAAATGTTTATTGAGCGCCAAATCAGCATATTAGAATGATTACTGAAAGATCATATGACACTGAAGACTGGAGGAATGACTACAGCTTTACCATCTCAGGTTAACAGCACTTCTTAAAAAAAAAATATATATATATATATATATATATATATACACACACACACACACACACACACACACAGAGAATACTATTATTTAACATTATGACATTTTATCAACCAGTGTTGGAGGTAGCGCATTACAAGTAACTCGAGGGACGTAATTAATTACTTTTTTCAAGTAACTAGTAAAGTAACGCATTAATTATTAATTTACAAGAAAATATGAGTTACTTTTTCAAAAAATGAATTTAAAGTGTTAATTTGTCTTCCCATACTGACAAGTCTCCTGTCCCCATGTTTGGACAAATCAGAGTACAGATTTGTTGTGTGCTTTGTGTGAACATAATGTAGTTCTAGAATAAATGTGAATGTTCATTAATTCATACAACTCGCAAAAAAACAGATTAAGTATTCATCAAAATGAATTAAAACTGAAATACAAAATCTTCATCAAAATGAAATAAAACTGAAATACAAAATCAGAATATGACACAAACCTTCAATAATTAAATGTTAAATAACACATTAACCCATTTTATTAACTGATGTCTTTGCTGCCGACCTTTGATGATTCAGTTCATCCATACTAATAAGCAAAAATGATTTTAGATAAACTAACAATTGTGCTTCATTGCTGAAGAGTGTTGAACCTTCTTCTATTGTGTTCTACTGTACAGACGTGAATTTACTTTTCCTTCAGCCTGAGGTTTATTCATTACACGTTTTTGTGTGAAAGGGCTTTTACATGTGCTATAAATAGAACTTATATTAAAAACAATCAAGCCCTGCTCATATTTAAAAAGTAACTAAGTAACGTAATTAGTTACTTTTTTAGGGAGTAATGCAATATTGTAATGCATTAATTTTAAAAGTAACTTTCCTCAACACTGGTAAAAACATTATTATTTTACTGTATTTTTTATAAAAATGCAGCCTTAGTGAGCACGAGAGACTTGGCTTGAATCTTACTGACCCAAAAGTGGTGTTTATATAGGTATGTACCTCGAAGTTGGTATGAATAAAATAGTAACATAAAATACATAGAAAATATAATATATGCCTTTTAAAGCACCATTACTTGAGCCATACACATTTAGATGGTCATCTGTAGCTGCTGTGCCACTTCATATAGTCATTGGGTTGCCTGAACAACTAGCTGACTAATTTTGTAAGCAAACAGTAATTGTAATCACTCTCTCTCTCTCTCTCTCAGCTGCTAGAGCAGGCCCTGGTGATAGAGGAGCAGTTGCGTCGTGCTGCATACCTCAACATGACCCAGGATCCAACTCACCCGGCCATGGCCCTGAACGCTCGCTTTGCTGAGGTTGAATGTCTAGCCGAGTCCCATCAACATCTCAGCAAGGAATCACTCGCAGGAAACAAACCTGCCAATGCCGTGTTGCATAAGGGTGAGGAAATTTGTGTTTGCGTGGGATTTATCTCAAAAATATCTTTAAAGGGGTCATCGGATGCTACATACACTTTTACACGTTGTTAGAACTGAAATGTGTGTTAGCAGTGTATGTACACAACCACCCTATAATGATATAAATCCACCAAGTGAGCTTTCATCAGTCCGTAATATAGAAAAAGCAGTCAGCATTTACTCCCGACATCTGAGCTGCTGAAGATGCAGTGGACTACGTTTTATTATTGAAGGGAATATACCATCGGTCCACCTAAATGCGTCTATGTTTGAGCCAGGGTCATATGATGCTAAAAAGAACATTATTTTGTGTATTTGGTGTAATGAAATGTGTTTATGCGGTTTAAGGTAAAAAAAAAAAACACATTATATACCACATACTGTACATTATTGTTTTCCTCTATGCTCCACCTTCTGAAACGTGTAGATTTTTACAAAGCTTATTGTTCTGAAAATTGAGGTGTGCTCTGATTGGCCAGCTATCCAGTTCATTGTGATTGGCACAATACCTCAAGCATGTGATGGAAATGATATGCCATTTACCATACTGTGATGCCTGGTGCGACGAGACAAAAACATTCAAACCCATTAGAAACGAGGCATTTATTGCATCGGATTATAATGACTATAATGCATCGTGCCACGTAAACATAAAACCAATCGGAGAAACGACAAACAACAAGCGCTACTCTACACTGCTCAGAACTCGGATTTGAAACATCAGTGGCAAATCCTTTAAATATGTAAACGTACTTACAGACTTTGAGTCAGAACAGCCGGCATTGTAGTCTTCTCTCCCAGGATCAGGAAACAGTCCCCCATAAAATGTGCTGCACACATCTGAATATTTGGGTTGAATTGTTCTGCTGCTGTGTTGTAAATAGAACTCAACCACTTGTTCTCTTTTGGAAGCCAAACAAAGTATTTTTGTTTTTGCAATGAAACACACAGCACTTCACAACATGGTGGCAGCAACAATAAAGTTACACATTTTTTTCTTTGCATGAACATTTGGGCGGTATTATGCAAATCTTCCCACACGGTGACGTAGACATATGGGTGCGTGTTTGAATGAGGTATTTTAGGAGAGCGTAGAAGAGTCTTAACTTTTATAAAAAATATCTCTTTGGATTTGAGTCTTTTATTCTTTGCAACTTTAGGGATCTTATCTATTCACAAACAGCTTGTAACACTCCAAAGAGAAAGGAAAACTTGACCCCTTTAAAGAATCTTTGCAAATCTCCTTTCCTAATAATGTGCTAATTAGCAAGTTTCAGGATTAATCAGTCTAAAGTAAACAGTCCCTCAAAGAGCAGCTCGGAAGAGAGGGGCGGGGTCAGCAGAGCTCATTAACATTTAAAAGAAAATGCTACAAAATGGCTTGCTCTGAAAAGAGGTGTTTTTTTAGACTAACATTAAGACATTGTAACCAAACTATGGTCCAGGCTTTTCATCAAGACCCTAAAGAATCATATCAACTTGGGGAAAATGGGCATCTGATAACCTCTTTAAATGAAAAATGAGAGGGAATATGTGTGTAACTCAGACAAAGTTTGCTAGTGTCTTGAGGGTCTGATAAAAGGCTTCTGAATAGATCCAGTGGGACCAGTGCTCCTGCCAGCTCTGATATGGGAACAGTTCAAGAACGCAAGGCAATTTTATTGTCCTGGAGTTTTCTCAAGCTTGTTGTTTATTCTGTACCGATAAACCATTTATTGGATACCAGTTCACTTGGCTAGTCACTCTTATTATTGTCTAAAATTACTGAGAGAACTGCTAATAAATTTGACTTTTGACAGTCAGAATCCATTATGTCACTTTCAGTTAGCTTTCTGAACTGTCAATTCGCTTTCAAAACCAATATTGATAAAAAGTTGCCTCTATGATAAGATATATATATATATATATATATATATATATATATATATATATATATATATATATATATATATATATATATATATATATATATATATATATATATATATATATATATAGTAATATTTTGAATTTAATAATTTAATAAGTTAACTTTTATTTTTAGATATTCAGGTTTAATTTTAGGTTTAAATATTTCATTTGATTTATTTCATATTGTAAGTTTTAGTTTTAGTAATATTGGCACTGAAACTTATTCTATTTAAAATGTACGTTTTTAATCTAGTATTCATATTTCATTTTATTTGTTTTATTTAAATTCATGAAAATGTTTTTTTTTTCAGTTGCAGTTTTACTTTTAGTTAACAGTAACAACACTGATCAAAATCTCTTCAAATAACCGTTTTGAAAATATTTAATCTAACTGATTTCAGATTTAATGAATTTCAGAGTATTTGGTAGAGAATATAATAATGCTTCATGCTCTTTTAGTTGTTCAAGTCAACATTCCTAAAGGGATAGTTCACCCAAAAATGAAATTTTATGTTTATCTGCTTACACCCAGTGCATCCAAGATGTGACTTTGTTTCTTCACTAGAACACAAACCAGGATTTTTAACTTAAACCATTGCAGTCTAAACCAAATCCTGTCTGCTCCTGTTAGTTTCTACAAAATTGGCATGTTGTAATTATAGACATTTTTGTAGTTCTTAACCAACTGGAGGAGCTTCTGAGTGACATGAAGGCAGACGTAATGCGGCTCCCAGCCACACTCTCTAGAGTCCCGCCGATCACAGCCCGCCTGCAGATGTCAGAGAGAAGCATCCTCAGCAGACTGGCCAACAAAGGCAACGAGACACACACACCGCCGGTAAATACACAAACACATATAAAATCTAATTTCTACTGTATATGAAACTTCTTGAGGAAAAAAATAATTGAAAAATCATACTGATAGACAATAGTGTACATACACTCTTCTCACGTGGCAAATCCTCAGGCTTTTAAATAGTTACCTATTAATATATTTACATTTGTTTAAATAAATTATAAATGTATTCATGCTATTGAAATATATTTATGATGGCTGACACTGAAATGAATTAATAAATAAAATAAGAGTAAATATGCTTCCATTTGTTGCAGCCATTAATAAAATTGTGCAGTGTTTCAAAATAAATCTTATACATAATCTGAGATAAGTTTGTATTTTTTTAGCTGCTTGAAACTAAATCTCTTTGTTTCTCAGGTTTATAACACACACACACACTCTCTCTCTCTTTCACTCTTCATCTAGCCTATTCCTCCAGGCCCGTACGCCACCCCACAAAACTACGGCCCTCCCTTCACACCTGCACCTTCAGCGGCTCTTACTCTGGCAGGGGCCAACTACAACCAGATGCCCCCTGGCGCTTTCATATCAGGTCAGTTTTGCTGATCCATCCCCAAAAAGGCACCCAAAATCAGCCTCCATTGATCTGATTAACTCTGAACCATTATAAAGGCTTTTCATCTGCACTGATGAAAAAGCATATCAGCTTTTGTTAACTGCTCATATTAAATGAGGTTTGATTGCATGCAAAAGCACTCGAGGTAAAAAACTTAATTTGAATTTTAGAAACAGTCTGTGTTGTGCTGTTTATGTGTATATATGGTATAATTGTCTGAGCTTGTTTTTGACAAATGGAAACGAAAGTTCTGTGATGTGGAATTCTTAACCTAAATTTCTTAAAAGACAAAGTTGAATTGAAATCTGTTGTGACCAGCTGGGGGTACTGATGTGTGTTTGGTTGGTTTGAATTTGAAAGGCAGATGTGCTTGCCATCTGTTGGTCATGGCAGTCTCAAAATGTGAAAACAAAGTGCTTCTTGGAAGCAGCTGTGGATTAGAGCATCTTCTGGATGGTGAAATGGTGAGGTTAATTTTATTGGATATAAAATTCTCCTATCACAGCTTAATATGCAGAGACAGCTAGAAGTAGGCCGTTCATAGGTTGATTCTGCAAAAAATAAAAATAAACACTGTGGCACTGTGGTGCTATCAAAACATTGCTCAATAAGTTTGAGCATCCACTGGCATGAGCTGGGGGCAGAGCCACCTGTTTGGCACAGATGGAGAGGGAAGTGTTCTGAAAACCTGTTTGCAAACCATCATTATTCTTGCAGTTCCTCTTGGTGACAAGTGGTGTAGAATGCAAAGAGGTGCAACTATACACTCAAAAAGACAATACTGATTTTTCAAAAAAAAAAAAAATGTTTTTTTATTAAATTGGAATTTATTGCAAGAAAATCTCTCTAACTTTACCTACACATTGCACAATTGTCCTAAAAACAATTGTTCAGATTGAATTGGTATTTCAGCTGATCAAAGTCTTTTTGATTCATTGAAATTTCTGTTCAAAAGAGTCATTTGTGAATCAGACTACACCAGTGTTAATTTAGTATTAATTATATACTATTATAGATATTTTGAAATGTTTTTATTTTTATATTTTCAGTGTTTATTTAACATTTTAACTTTAGTATAGTTTTTAGTTATTTTATATTTTAGGAAACTTTTTAGTTTGTTTTTAAAATCTAATATTGATATTTTACTTAATTTCAGTTTTATTTCAGTTACCAAATGAGTTTTTAATAGTTTTAGTTTTTAGCAAGCAGTGATTTATTAGTTGATAAATGGACAGCTCTTTATAACCTTACCATCTAATTAATGTGGCAAAATCCTCATGATTCAACTTTCCTCTAGTTTTCTGTTTAGTTTGTTTAGTTCTCAGTCTATTTGTGTTTATGTGGGCGAGGGCGTATATGTGGGTGTACGAATGCTCTATTTCACAATTAGTTGTGAGGTCAGTGTATGAGAGGCCGGATTTGACATTTGGAATGTAGTTTCTTTATAAAGCACTGATTATTAAAAAAGGTTCATCAGTTATCATACCTGGAATGATTTGTGTTCCACAGATTTCAGTATTTAGTATTTTCAATCATAAAACACGGTGACAAATTTAATCCCTACTCAATATGTCACTTTTCAGAAATGCAAATACTGTACATGTTCTGTCCTAAGTGAAAAAAAAAATACACTAACAGAAGTCACACTTTATATATTCATATTTCTGCAAATATATGATTCTGGTTAGCACACTTAATTACAACTGATTTCACGTTCTCCATCTTTAGTCCAAGAGAACAGATTAGCCCTGCCAGTGAGTTTATTGTTTCAATATTAGCTCTGTAACAGCATATGTCTGCAGGAAGCATTAAGAAAAACAAATCTAGTTGTTTTTGTTTGCCGTTTTCGGTTTATTCTTTCAGAGGCCATCGTCCTGACTGTTTTTACCCATACAGAGTCGAAAGGGTTTCTGGATTGAGTGTCCTGATACCAATCTTTCTACCACAGCGTCTAAGGGAGGCATATTTTCTTGCCATAGTGCTTTTTCTGAAAATGTCATTACATTTATCCAGTACCTTAGCCCTGCCAGAAATCGCTCTGCCGAGGGAAAATTTTTTTTTTTGCTTTTCTACTAAGATATTTTTAAAAGAGTAAAAAAATATATATATAAAGAAACACAAATGCGCTTGTGCCTTTACACTGTTTTTTTTAAACCCCCTGGAGGCAGAACTAGACTCTTGCTCGCTCGCTCGCTTGCTCTCTCTTTGTCTGTCTCTCTCTCTTTCAGTCTCTGTCTGTCACTGAAATAGCCCCAGACTTCAGATCCTGGTGGGTGCAGAGGCTGATTGAGTTTGTTGAGGCTGTACACGACGAACCCTCGCCTGGCTAAAAATATGCCCCACTTGGGGCCCGTTTGAACCCTCTGGTCCCTGATTAAGACAACTGCGGTGACCCCAGTTTAAACCGAGCCAGGGAGCAAGATGAAAACAGCATGCCAGACTAAACAAAAAATCTGAGAGAGAAAGAGATATAAAAGAAAAGAGAAAAATGAAGGACAGACTGTGTTGATCTGTTTAACGTACTCCATAATAGGACATTTTTTGGCCCCAGTCAGACATCTCTCTAAAAGACAGAGAAAGAAGTGAGAGGGAGGAGAGAGACAAAATGGAGTGTGAGCTCCGCTTTGCCTCTGTAGAAAATCCTATCGCTCTCAGTCATTCTTAAAGTTGTCAGAAATAAAGACCTTGGCGAGCATGTCTTGTTTTCTTTTTTAAGTCATTGCCACTTAAACTCTTACCGTTTTACATGTCATGAACTTTATGGAGCAAAAAGGTTTAAGACACATTATGTCAACACGAGCAAAAAATGCCCGAACCGCTAACATCTTTTTTAACATTTTTTTTGCCTTGTGAGAGTTCAGTGCGTCACTGCTCTTGAAGCAAGTGGATATCCTGACTCTGGCTTTCGGGATTATTTGTAAGAGCGGGAGATACAAAACGTTTTGAGAGAAGGCATTCTTCCAGCCTCCTGCCTACAGTTATGTTTTGGTTTTCTCAATATTGAGGACTGATGCTATGCCACTGATTGACCGCTCCCAACCCCCCCAGTGTCTACAGTCTGCCCCCTTTCTGCCTCCACAGAAGCTCCGTCCTGCCTGAAGACCAAGGAACACGACGTGCTGCAGCGCCAGAGGGTGGTGGACCTGTGGAAGGATGGCAAGTCGGAAGGGTCAATTGGGCAAGAGCTTCGCATGCCCAAATCCACTGTGCACAGCATCATCGTCAAGTATCGCCTCAGCAACACGGTGGAGAACCTGCCACGCAACGGACGGCCCAAAAAACCATGACCTGAAAGAGGGATGGATGGAGGATGAGAGGGATGAAGCGACTGTAGAATGTGAGGGGCAGAAAGCCTAGAGAAAAAAAAACATGATTAAACTAGACAGCATTGGAGGGTACAAGGAGGTGAAAGCGTCTGAAAATACTGTAGCCGAGAGCATATTGTAGCAGGTTAGGAAGAGCTGCTGGACTTCTTGAGAGAGGATACTCTTCAGTCAACATGGTTAATAATAGATAGACAAAATGCAAATGAGAATGCAAAAGAGAGAAATGAAGTAGGAAAAAGAGAGCTGAAAGGAGAGCCGTGTGGACGACGAAAACACAGACCTCTTCTGCCCTTTCCAGCACTTTTTTTCTCTCTCACACTCTCTCTCTCCCCTTGCCCCCTCCATTCCCTTCCTTTAATTTGTCGGTCCGAGAGAAGTCCCAGCAGATTAACTTTTCATTTGGCCAAAGGAGTGAAAGTGCACGTTTAAGTCCCCGAAACCTTCCCTCCCTAATTCCACCACAAATCACTATTCCTCTGCATCAATTTATACAGTATCTCTTTCTTTTAACATGTATCCACTCTCCTTCTCTCTCACACGCACATGCTGCCTCACAAAGTCAGATGAGAAGGATTCCAAAGAAGCCAGTTTTTCCAAAATACCACTTTCATTAATACCCACGACCCAATCAAAACTGTTTTGGAACTGAGGCACAGTGGAGTGGAACTATCTTTATCCTGGAAACTGCGGGCCTCTTGAAAAACTCTCCAGCCACGGACTCTCTCCGTTCCTAAACCAGGACTGTGCAATGTTAAACTGGCTTGAAATCACTCCATATACATGAAGACTGACTCTTCATCACAGCAACCTGTCCAGTGGTGTGATATCTGCACCTGATGTGAGATTAGATCTTCCAGAGCTAACTTATTGAAGGAATGCACTGATCCTGGGTCAGAAGACCTTCGTTCTGAGCGTGCACACGATTCAGTTGGTCTGACCACATTCCTGTGCTGTGCTAGAGCCAGATTCAATCCCCAGCAGGACGTTTATACAGTACATGACTGTTGTATGAGAACTCCCTGCATTCTACAAAAATGCACAAACACTCCCACGTGTGCACAACTCATGCACGCTTGAGAGCCACTTAAGTAGCTCTGTGTTTTCCACCACATGGTGTGTTTTGTTGTAATGGCAGTTGAGTGTGCGTGGTCTTGCAGTATCAATGAACTGAAGCTGATTGTGCATATGTTTGTGTTCGGGTGTGAGTGTACTGTACGATTGAAGATTGAAGGGCTGCTGGTGTGTGAGTGATTAATTGTGTGAGTGTGCTGGTTGTTTGGATAGGCTGGGTCACTGAGGCCAGCTGCCATGTTTCTGCATGTTTTTCTGGTTTACGGAGAAGTAGAGAGGCTGGAGTGCAGGAGCAAAACTGGGTGCCCTCAGATAATGTTTGGTCAGAGAAAGTGGCATACAGAGATGGTTGAAAGGCAGACAGTCTGAGAAAGAGATCGGAATAACACTTTTACGGGCAACTAGTGGATATTTTGATTTAATGTGTTGATTTTTTCTTCAATTAATTGGGATGAAAAAGCCTAATTTATTTTCTGTATTTTATAAAAGCAAGTTACAAAAGTTAAAAAAAAACTGCATATTAAAGGCTGTAAACACAAATATAGATGTATAAAAGTGGGCTTTACTAAATACAATGGACAATAAAATGAATACAGTCAAATATAAATGTTACAAAAATCAACTGTTTACAGGAACACAAACATTTCCAGACATAGAGTTTGGGGTTTAGTAGGGTTCGTTTAATGTTTTTGAAAGATGTCCGTTATATTCACCAAGGCTGCATTAATTTGATATATCATTCTAATGTGCTGATTTGGTGCTCAAGAATAGTTTTTTTTATCAACTATCAATGTTGAATAGTTGTGCCGCTTAATATTTTTGTGTAAACACTGATGCATTGTTCACACTATTCTTTGAACAGAAAGCTGAATAGAAAAGCATTTATTTGAAATAGAACTTTTGAAACATTATAAATGTCTTTAATGTTAATTTGATCAATCGGCATTATTTCTTTGTAAATATATATCTTACTGTCCCCTTACTTTTGAACAGTATTATTGTAACGTGTTATATAATATATTTTTCTTCTGAATAGGTTTTCCTGTAAAGGACTTTTTATATTTATATCTCATTAGAGTTACTGTGCTCTGTTAAAAATATTTGTACTGGTGTTGCATGTATTTCAATTACATAATTAAATTAGATATTTAAAATCCAAATTTAACATACAAAAAAATATATATTTCATCAAAATGAATTATTGACCTTTTAAGTAAAACAAGGCCTAATTAATAGATAATGATAGTCTTGTTTTAGATTTCATTTGTTTTTATCATATTTAATATTCATTATTATTGATTTGATCATTTAATCATTAAAGCCCTAGATATAGAGGCAGACAGCCTGGCAAGAGAGAGAAGAAAAAAAAACTAAAAGAAAGAGTCAGTGAGAGTGAATTGCTCTGAGAGGGACAGAAACACACGGTCTGAATGAGACATTTTAAAGTAGATAGACAGTCTGGTTAAAAAAAGTAATCTGAGAGAGACCGTCTGTGAAAAAGAAGCAGTGAAAAAGGCAGTGAGACAGTCTGTGAGAGAGACGGATAGTTCCAGGATTGTTGATTGTAGAAGCAGAGAGTCAAGTCACTCCGAGATCTGAATCTGAGTAATGAATTATTTTCCTTGGCTCACGCTGGAGGAGTATGCAGTACAACGTTCAGAGATATGAAAGTCACCCAGCGGGTTTCTAGCTCAGCATTTCCCCCTTGTAAAGAGCCTCAATGCATTCCAAGCTCTCTCCAGACGCGTTCCCATTTGAAGGCCATGCATTCTTCTTTTCTTATTGCATGTTTACGAAACGGTGCCAGTCTTAATCAGATAATTGAACTCGAGCATTAGCATTAGCCTGTTCCAGTGCACACATTTCTTTTTTGCACACTCCAGAACATTAATCTCAGCCAAAACCTGCAGCATAACAAACATCTCTAGCGTTATTGTCCTTGGAAGAACTTTGGTTGTGTAATTTTGAGGAACACATGCCAAGAAGGATTGTTCCTTTGAAGATCTTGCAACTGTTCCTCGGTTCCCTGCATGTTTAGGCCTGAGACAAAACAGGTGCCCCGAGTGCACAGTCAAGGTGGCTGTCAGTCACCTTGTGTTCAGGATATTGTGCAACAAATAAAATACATTTTGGTTTTGAAAAGGTATGCAGTTCTTTAAACAAAAGGTAGTAAATGCTATAACTCCAATAACAGAATAGAATAGAATAGCAACATATTCGCATAAACATCTTGAACGTCAGTAAAATCTTCCAATCTCATGCAAAATTCAGAATTGTGCAGATTCCTGTTGAAAAGACTGGATTTCGCCCGTGATATTTCGCTGAGCAATGGTTAACGTAACCGTAATTTTATATTGTAGGTCATTTATAATAATTTCATGCGTTCACTAGAACACGTACAGTACTGTAGGTACTGTCTTAGAGGTTTATATATGACTCGAGTCATACTGTGAGTTTGCAAAAAATAAAAAAAAAACTACACATACAGCAAATGAAGCTAAAAAGTTTCAAACACTATACACTCACTATGTGCTTGTGTGTGGTGATGAACTACAATGCTCAGTACTGTTGTCCTCACATATATCGTTTTATAGAAGATGAGGTTTTGTATTATTATTAGTATTATTAATACTACTGTGTATGGTATATAGTACACTCCGACTGTATGCAAGTTTACCCATTAAAGGATGTTAACAATGGACCTCAGTGTGGATGTATTTATTTATTTGTCTGTGGCTAGGTAGGGATGTGCAATATATTAGTAGTGTATCACTTATTAGTAATGAATAATGTTTATTGGTTGATTTGGGATATTTAATTGTGCAGGTAAATTTCCCCCATTTTTACATTTAGGTTACCATTGATGGCGTCTATGCTGGCAACTACAAGTCAATCTTTAAAAACGCTTAAAATTAGTGACAGATCTTTTCTTCCACATTGTTACTTACATCCAAGGAAAAATAATTATTGGAAAAATGAGCGAATAAGAAAATGCAAAATCGGACTTGGTTCTATCCGTTGGATTTTAAGGTGTGGGTGTATATACACAGATGAATGCTTCACTGTCAGACCAATAAAAGATCAATTTACAAACTGTACATTTCATGTTGAATTTGATTGTGATATTTATCTCAAAATGATCCTCTCTTTTATACTTTCAGTTCTAAAACATCTAAAACGACTGAAATCCAGAAGATTTCTTTTTAACATCTGTTAATCTCTGTTGATCTCTTGTTCATGTTGCTTTGGATAGAAGCTAAATGACTGCTTTCTAAACAATGTTAGGAAAGCCAGTGGGTCAAATTCACCCATAATTGTGTACAAGTCTTCAAGTATGTCATTTACACACATATTTTTCCCTGAATAGTGCATGATTGCTACAACAGGCATGATGGGCATGAATCCTCTGCAATGACAGCATTAATGATGACTAACCAGATTTATGGATGAATCATGACTTCTGTGTGAAAACATTCACGCATGGTTTTTTTTCCCGCACAAATATGTGCATATTCACAGTTAGTGAATGAAACTTAATGAGAAAGAAAAAGAAAAGAGGAAGGAGAAGTCAGCCGCTGAGAAATGGAAAATGTGAAACAATAAAGATTAGAAGGTCAGATTCAACTTTCAACTATAATTAGTGCACAGATCATTAACTTCCCTTACTTTATGTTTCCCTACAGTGCTGAACGGACCTCCCATGTCGGTAAAGAAAGAGAGGGAGGCAGAGCTTCTTATGGCACGGAGGGAACAGCGCAGCGGGGAGGTGATCTGCATCGACGACTGAATTCACACACACACACACGCGCGCGCTGACTCAGTCAAAGGACATCTGCATGCAAACGTAAACACAACTATTCCTAAACGCATACATGCACACATGCACCTGCAGTTGACGAGCGAACAGACTACCCTCAGTATCACGGCAGCACTTTCACGACCCCTCGAGTTACAGCTACTCAGAATTCAGCAGAGCTTAGGCTCGCCTTTTGTTATTTCCTCCTGTACACATACTGTATGTGCGCATACACACACACACACACAAATATTTCATTTCCTCTCATAACTATCTGTCCCAAATCAGCTTCACATTTCAGACCAGTCCACACGCTCACATTCATCCCCTCGCTAGCGCCCCTCGACACAGACATGAAGCTGCATGTATGTGGAATAGCTTCACATTACCCGCGGTGATATGTTTTCCGACAGCATGCACCTCACAGTCCACGGTTTAGTCAAGTGCACTGAGCTGTGCCGACTCAAGCATTGTGCAATCTTTTTAGCAAACCCTCATCGTAAGCTAGCGTGACTGTTTTCGAGAGGCCGTGCACCATCAACAAGCTACAATCTTACACCACTCTTTAATGTTAATGCTTTAACAGAATTGTTCGATCCTGTCATCATTTACATTCCAAACCTTTAGGACTTTCTTTCTTCAATAAAACACAAAAGAACTGTCGAGATTTTGGAAAAACTGTTTGTTTTTTGTTTTTTTCGTCCACACAATAAAAAGTCAGTGGGGTCCAAAACAACACCGCAAACACTGCAAACAACACCGACTTTTGTTGAATGGTCAGAAAACACATTTTTCCAGAATATGTTTTCTTCCACTGAAGAAGGAAGGTCAAACGAGTTTGGAATGACGTTGATGGCAGAAATTTTATTTTAGAGTTATCCGTACCTTTAAGAGGATTTGGGTGGTTTGGGAGGATATACACATATTTTTACATAAAAAAAGAAGGGGGGAAAAATAACAGTACCCTGGTCTGGTTTCTTCATCTTTAAAAAAATAATTAACAATTAGCTTATAACCTACCACGACAGTAAGGAAGTAATGTATAATGTTCGATTAATACAGTATTGGCTGCAGTATTGTCTTGGGATGAAAAGACAAGTTTAGTTATGAAGTTTTGTTTAGCCTTATATTGGGACATCAAGCATTGATATGTAGAGTTCCCTGCCTTTTTAACTATGGACCCTTAATCTTGTGTTACGGTGAGGTGAAGAGGCTTTGAAAGCATCTTCAAACCTCCATAATAGTGTTAAAGATTGTTACTGAAGCACGTTTGGCAGTCCTACACTTTCTAAACTCCTCTTTCACTCTCTATCTCTCTCTCTCTATCATCCCCCCATCACTTCACCCTCACCTTCTTTCATTCAAACGAATCGCTTGCATCTCAGTCCTATCCACATTTCTACTCGTTTTTACGAAGCTCTTTGATATTGTTTGCGTATTTAAACTAAGTTTCATTGTGTTCTCTTGTTTTTAACCTCGTTATTATTACAGCTAAGATTAATGTTGTTGCTCCTGATGTTGTCCTTGATTGCGAAGCTTCTACCAAATGAAAATAATAAAACATTGATGCATTGTATGTTCGGTCCATGACATTTCTCTATACCGGACCTCTTGTAATAATATTCCACAAAGAGGTCAAAAGGATTTCAGATTGATTGATATATCATTGCTATCTAACGGACATTGCTTATATCTAGATTTTGGCCTTGCAAATGCAAATGAATAACTTGTATGCAGTGGATCACATGAAATTGAAAACATATGAATGCATATATTCAAATCAGCAAATGGAATTCCTTCCGCAGTGTTTCTTTATGATCTTTGGCTTCTATAAAAGCAAGCCTTGTGATGTAATCGCCTTATATGGTAATACAAGTGTAAAGGGTTAATCAGCTGATGTGAACTCTTGTATATGGCTGCAGTTGAACTATTCCTAGCTAGGCCTCAACAGTTAAGAGTTGAAATGTTTTAATTTATTTGCCCTTGTGCCCGGTATGGTTCTTCTGTTGAAACTGAAATATTGTTGATTTCAGTGCTTGGTATTATTTGGGAGAGTTGTGTCAAATCAAGCACTTTCTGTCCATTTTTCATTTCTGTCTTTTAATATTTTTTTTTTGTTGTCAGTCTTTTTTTGTTTTTGCATTTAGTTTCCTGCTAAGCGTCACTGGGTCAGTCAGTCAGTGACATTGATGTGATCGACATTCTGCACACTGAACGGAACATGTTAATAATGCATCTTTCTCTCTTTTGTTTTGTTTGTAATAAAATACAAATTCAGATGAACAATTTCTCTTTTGATTTTCTTGTTATCAAGTACAGAATGTTGGGAGAGTTTTGTCGATTCATATGCAAACATTTGCAAAAAAGCGACACTTATAAGCCGGTTCTTTTTAACTCGCTTACTGAATTCACAACTGACTCCCTCACAGATCCACGAGTCCAGGAGCCATATATGGTGAAAAACTACACACAAAAAGAGCATTTCGGCACACTGAAGGGAACAGGTTAATAATCTTCTCGACTTTGGTTTAAATGAAACATGCCAGACAAATGCTCAAATGTCTTAATATTATGTCCTGTTTGTCTTTTGGCTTTAAAAACATACAGAGATTACGTTTCTTGATAACATCTCAGTGCCCATAAATGTGGGAACCCTTATATCTTCAACCTGATCAGATCTTAAAAAAAATATGCCCATCAAACAAAGAAACACTCTGTGTGTGTGTGTGTGTGTGTGTGTGTGTGTGTGTGTGTGTGTGTGTACGCTCTCTGTCACCTCAGATTCACACGTTTACTCAGAATCTGACTGTACTTCATCTAGACCCTGTCAGGTTTATCTTGGATGTTTTAAAAGCAGAAACGGTGCTGCTGGCCAAATGTGGATTTTATGCGAGGAGTGAACCCAAACAGATGAAGAAGAAAAAACTGAGTAGACAGAGGGGAAGGAATGGGGCTAGAGATCAGGGGGGAATAAGCACATGTTTTTCCTCAAAGTTTTTTCAACTATTTGCTGCAGATTCAGATACAGGAAGTGAGAGTCCAGAAGCAAGTGGAAATGAGAAGGTTTGCAGGGGTCCACATGAGGGTTCAGGAAATACAAAGAGGAAGCCGCCTGTGTTATTGGGAAACCCATTTGGGGCAAAGTGCACGGTTGTAATTTCCATTTCAGATTTAATTGACAGTATTGACAAGATTTGCGAAAGGCTTCAGGAGCTCTAGGTCAGGTAGACATTGACAGATTGGAGTCACCAGTGGTTTCATACATTTCTAACTAGTGAGATTAAATGAAATTACTATGGTGTAAAATTCTGTTACTTAACCTTTCAAAAAAAACATGAAATTGCACGTTAGATAAAAATAAAAGGCATACTGTGACTTTTTAAGAAGAAGGTGTGCCATCCATGCCATCAACCTTCATGCCATATGTACACAGTCCACTTTCAGTAACACAGTACAGTACACAAGATACATCATCTGCTTTAATAAGTCACTGCCTTTTCATCGATAAATATTCATATATGTTTCATATGTCACAGTGACAGTGTGTTTGGAAACTGACACGTCAGGCAACAACAAAAGTAATGTTTCCTGTATTATCTGATGCATATTTAGTCACTGAGTTTTCATAACGACCAACCAAAACCTTCATTTTTCTGCTCTAAAACCCATCCAGTGGTAAGGCAGTTGAGGAACTAGGGCAACTCTGTTTTGGTCCAGCCAAGTAACCAGTGGTGAAACCTCTCATGCTTGTAGTGGCCTGCAATGCTGCTGAAAATTCATCGTCCTTCTGGTCAAACTGGTTATGCCAGTATATAAGCCAACCACGCTGCTGGAGCAGTGTCTCTGGTATGCTGTAATTAAATGCTATATTTATATAGTAGAAATTGTGCTGGTTTGCGTTTAATAAGGCATTTGAGGCCAAACCGACAGAGTACCAAATGATTCTCCATAAATTGGTCCAGCAAGGCAAGTTGTGCAGACATTAACATCCAGATGACATCGTCATGGAAGGGCACTTGAGTTCATAAAGAGGTCATCCGTGACCATTACAGTCTAAATTTCCTCTTTTAAGGCAACGCCAGGTTTAAAGAGACAGGTTTAGGTTAGGTGCTTTCAGGCCAGTGATCTGTGGAAAACTATAAATCTATTTTGTTCATACAGCTGAGGTGTCTGGAAAACTGTCCGTGCCGCTAGTTAACTTTGAAGAGGCCAAAGTAGTGTTTGCCTGACATCTGCAGACTGAAGGAAGCTCCGGTGACCGCCTTCAGCTCGGCGCCCTTGTTAAGGCGTAGGAGGCCAGAGACCTGGCAAGGCTTTAGGAAGTGAAACTTGTGGGAGCCAGACGCTGGTGTGGTTCCGTACCCTTCGATGCACTGGAGCAAAGGGCCTTTAGGAACAGACACCTCGAGCTTCACGTACTGACTCTGGTTCTCGTTGAAGTGTACCTGGTGGTGGAAATGCAGAAATGGGAATGTTATGATGAGACACCAATTCAGAGCAGGAGACATAGCAAAAGGCTTTCAATGGGGAGCAGAATAAATGTTATGACTTTTGATTTGATTTAACAGAAACTACAGAATAGGGCTTTTCACACTTAAAATTGTTAACGGGTAAATGGAATCTTGTTTCACGTTTCACACTGCTCATACTTTACCTGGGGTTAATAGTTAATCCTGGGTATTCTGTACTAAACCCTTGGTTAATGTTCTTATTTGCATATTTGCAGTGTCGGTGGCATTGATTGGATGAATGCAGCATATTCATCTAATCACATGAAGGGTCTAGCACTGCTCATCCTCATATACTGCAGACTATACTATCAAGTTTTTCCTGAAAGGATATTTTGAACTATAAAGGAAACAATATTAACAGTCTCTTCGTTGCTCCAAGTTACATGTTTTCTGTCACCATTTTTCCATGGTTTATCCAGGGAAGGGTTTCATAACCCCAGGTCTATTTATCTTCATCCTCTGTACAAAATAGATATAAACTTTCAAATATGAAATAGAGAAAATAGTAATTTTTGTTTATTAAATAGTTAAATTGAATTTCTTGGAATTTCAATTCATTTGAATTCTACTACCTTATAATTCAAATGGCAATTCTGCATCCCGTTTGCGGTCTCAATTATTAAGTATTATGTTTATTATGACCAAAAGGGCACTGCAATTTTGATATACATATGTATATGGCAATGCACCTGGAAAGTATGCAGAAAACTTGTTTAACTCACTTGACAGTACAGGAAGTAGACGCCGCTGCGCTCCACTTTGAAGGTCCCAGTCGCTGGATTATAATCCACTGCTTTGCTCATATTCAGCTGCTCCTCAGTCCATCCTTTAATGACGCCCTCACTGCCCACTAGGACACACACATCATTAGAGAATATTCCATACGACACGTCCTGTTAGAGAACATTCCACATATATATTCTCCCAAATAACTCACCCTCTTGGAAGGAATCGCGGGTTACTGTTAAAAATGAGATATATATTAGTCCGGGTGGAAAAACAGCAGTTGGATTTTTCATTGTTCAAATAAAATGATTCGCAATACTGTTCACTTACTCTCAAAATGAGAGGCCACTTTTCGTCCGTTTCCTTTCCTCCCTCCCGCTTGCAAGATAAAGACAAAAGAAAGGCATGTTTTGGAAAAAGAGACACAACTCGGTGGGATGCAGATAAGAGTCATCCACGTGGAGCTCCTGCAACTTCCAGCATTAAACAGCTGTGCAGATGCAAACATCATGGATTAATCTAGAATCATTTATACACCAGCCGAAGTCCTGATTGTCAAAGCAGATGGGGAAATATTTCCTTTCAGCTCTGCTCTACACTTCTCCTAGCCTTTGTTTTCAGTAACAGCACTATGCATGGTATTTTTTATTTTTTTTGCTTTCACCGCACCAGCTGGTTCCAGTCAACAAAGAGGCAAAACTTTGAAAAAAATACTAAAAAATAAGGCATTGCAAGAAAAATGAGTCGTCGGCTCTTTCTTAACCTTTCTCATGCAGAAAATAATCTTCCTATGAAATTATACAGATTAACAGCTATGGCTGCTGTTCAACTAAATGCAGTAATTCAAACAAACCACCTTGAGAAATGTTTTTTTTTTTCCTTTGCCCCTCACCTCAGGGGAGCTGCCTGAACCCCCGCTAGTCTGTCAAAATGTGCATTGACTGATCACCTAAGTCTCAGACTTCAAAAGGAACTTACTTCACAGAAATGGTTAAAACGACTGTTATTCCTGGCTGACTGTTTTAACTTGAAGCCGTGACTGTCCCTAAGGGGCACTATTCTGGGCTAGGAAAACAACATATTTTGAGGAATGATTGTGGATAAGCATTTTGGCCCTGAAATCAGACAGCCGTCAGGTGTCAGCTGAAGACTTGCGGCTGCTTATTAGACTTCTGAAGGTCCATCTGTTTCTACACTAATGTTTATTTTGTTGATCTTTTTGGTCGTAGTTCAAAAATTCAAGGCAGAACTAAAGTAAGTCTATTGCTAATTAAAGCTATTTCAGTGGAAGGGGTCACTTGTTTTAGAATGCTGCTAAAACCGCTGTGCCCTTGCAGTCCTCATACCAATTGGTTTTTGCCTTGTGCGTGTCCATTGAGCTCAAACCTGTAATTTCTGCTGTCATTCAGCCTGCTGCCTACTGTTTCCTGTTGCAGCTTTTGGAAACACATGCCCAATGGTTTACCCAAGGTGCCTTGGTGTCCAAAATAGTTTGGCCTCTGTAAATATTGTGTGCAACGACCAAAGAACATCTTTCTGCAGCTGCAAAGGCTGCAGGTGATCCAAGGCTTTCTGACAGCTGCTGTCATGTGTCAGTTTTATGGCTATGCATTTAATAGTGTTTTATACATCCCCTGCATTTTTGTAATCTCTATGGTTTTATTCAATTTCCTTGAAAGAGTAATCTGTGATTGTTATAATGGATAGTCTGCGTCTGAATCTGTCACAACCGCAGATCATTTGTTCAGCGTTTACTAGTCAAGTGCTTTAAATGGATTTCAATAACTGGCTTCATGCCAGACATTATGACATATGATGTCCTTCAGTACCATCTCTGCGGAACCTCTGACTCTCCAGCAGGTCGCGTTTTTCCAGGATGAGCTGGAAGATGGCCTTGCGCTGCATATTCACCTGCAAGAGTGAGAGAAGAAAGAATAACATTTTTCATTGTGCTTAACAGCTTTTGCAGACAGATCTGGGAGACAGACTCAACCAGAGTTTGACTGGGCCAGGAATGGAACCTAAATATGTGTGTCAAGTACGAGCAGGTCACTGGGGAGAAACACTGCTGGCTTCTATTAACTGCCGTTTTGTGGCTAACCTGTGCAGTAGTCATAGCTTTTGAAATAATAAAACCCAAGCTGGAGGCGTTCCGGAGCGCACACACATACAGTCACCAGAAGACTGGCAAACAGGTCAACCACTTCCCCTAAATGAAATCCGGTAATGACACCTTGTAGGTTGCACCCCCCCCCCAACCTCACCCCACCCCACTCCCTTAATCCAATACATTCTGCAAATGCTTGTCTGTTAAAGGGAAACTTTAAGTGGAAAGAAAAAGCTGACAAACAATGTGACAGGCATGTGAATGCTTTGTCAGCAGTTTAACAAATGTCTGGCAACAGAAACCGCGGTTGTGTCTATAAATGAAGTAAGTACCTGTCCATCTGGACTTTCAGTCTGCTCCAAGCAAAGTGCATTTGGACCTACACTCAAAATGGCACACAAAAACTGTACTGTGCCAAAAAAAAAGTTAAAGTCATATGCAGAGTTAGTACCATATTGTTGTTGTTGTTTTGTGTGTGTATTTGTGTGGGTGAAATATGGGTGAACTCTTGTGAGATATTGATGGCAGAATATCACGTAAATGCCGCTGTTGCCAGACCATAACTGTATATTACCAAATAATTGTCTGTATTTTAATTCAGTAACACGTTTGTAATTCTGTAATAAGTAAACAAATGCTAAGACCGATTCTCAAGAGTTTTCGAATCACTAAAGAGAGCCGTCTCACTAAAGTCCGGTAGTGACGCTGTATAATTGATTCCTGTATAGTTGATTCCTTAAAAAGAACCGGATCATAAGAGTCATTTGTTCGGGAATCGTTCTACACGGGTCACTCTGAAAGGTTTGATTCCCTAGAAAGAACAGGCTCGTAAGACTCGTTCATTCTGGAATCGCACACTGGTCACGGTATGATTCGTATTCAGGAACAGTGTAGGGCGCTTGGATAGTTGCGCAGGAACTCTCTCAGATTCAGAACACATTAGTACTGCGTTCCGTCCACCCTGGCGGAAGAACGGGCGTTCGAGCGCACTTAGTTATAATAACAACAACATACTCATGATAAAGTTACCCATTTGTATCTGAGGGCAAGCTAAGACGCGAAATGGTAGCTTACGAGTTGCAAATCATTTAACCGTATTACACAAATGCTTCCACGAGACCCGATTCTTTAAAAGGCAAGGTCAATTGGCTTCGAAACGCCCTCGTGCCAAGTAGTCTAAGATTTCCAGTAAACTGCCCTAAACAAGGAGCAAAACTGGCAACAGAAGCATCACACTTGGCAGCGACTTTAGAAACTAAATAGGCCATAACTCAGCACCCCGCGCGCAAAGTCTGGAAGGATCATAAAAAAGCGTCCCGCAGACCCCCAGCGGTGCAGCAGCTGTATGTTTGTATAATCAAGTGCCTCGAAATTATATGATTACATTCTTCATGATATACCTCCCCCAAAAAAGGCTTGCAAATGGCTTTTATGCACATGACCTCAATAACCTTATGATTAAAAGAAAGAAAACGGCATAATTGCAAAAGCACTGCATGATTAACGAGAAGCGCTTTGACAAATGCGCTTGTGAATGCATGCATGCGTCTAACGTGCGCTTGAAAGACAAAAACCAGAACAAATGGGCCATCGCGTTTACCTGCTCTAAGCGCTCCTGCAGAGTTTGGAAAGACCTCGACAGGTCCCGCGTCTGTCGCATTGTCCACACTGTAAATATGGCACTGCACACAGCCAGGGACAGCGCGAGCACGGCCATGAGCGACCAGACCAAGCGCAGTGAGCGGATCCGTCTCCTCTGAAGAATTAACTGCATTGTTGCGCACACGGGTGGTTTACCGTTCTGGAGCTTCCACATCGATCATTCTGTCCATATTCCACGAGAACATCTCTGAGCCTCTCTGGTAGGTCCCATGCGCGAGAGCTTCTCCAGAGCGCAAATGCAGCTGTTGCAGCGCGGTCAACGCAAACCTGGTTGCAATCGTTGCGAGATTGACCCAACAAATCAGTCGCCGCTGGCAATGCTTTGGTATATGGAGAACTGTCTGTGTTTATTGCATAAACTGGCCCAGTTGGAACAGCAATATTCCTCTCATTCCTGTGCAGAGAGCTGACAGTAGCACAGCAACACTGTGGGTTTTGGATTTTACTCGCATCTTCCAGAGACCTGATTCTGTGGCATGAGTTCCTCGTGTTCTCTTTGACAAATAGATCTCGGTCTAGTCCACAAGAGGTGTCATTTCAAAGCACTTCTGCGTCCATGTGCTCAAGTATGCACTGCAGGGAAGTGAGTCCTGCACAGTGCACAGCAGTGGAAAACAGATTTCCTTCACCCCCCACCCCACCCCCTCGTGCGGTGCCAAGTATTCTTATTCTGCAGCGAAATACTATTTAGCTCAGTCCTGCCTCAAATCAACAAGTGCGCTTGTCCGCTTGTCTGTTTTTAGAGGGCTGGCTGAGTTCCCTAAAGTTTTACAAAGTGTGACCATGGATTAATGGAGTGAAGAGGGCTTAATAAATTGTCAACACAATGCATTCTAAGATAAACAAATATATATATACTATAAACTTTATGCGTGTTATTTCTCTAGCAGGGAATATTAAAATATATACCTGTATCATCTTCGAATTACATGTACATTGTTTGCTTTTGTCTTTTAATCCTAAATATATATTTTTGTAAATCTTGAAAAAAAAATTTTTGTTTGTGTGTCTCTTCTATGATACCCCTAATGACAAACAGCTCAGTTGAATCATTGCTTAATTGTTTCCTAACATAAATGTCAATATTTTGAAGATGTGTCTAGATCTGCTCTCCCTGTTGTTCCCTTCCAAAAGTCCCAAACAACAGGCTGCTTTCCTGGCAGTTAGTTTGATTACTATGAGTCAGAAAATGAGCTTGGGTTTGATTCACAGTTTTTTTTTATTTTTTTTACTTGAGTTAATTTGCTACGAAACGTAGCATACGCACGTCACACTTGTCTCGGTTGTTTCTGTCACTGAAGCACTACGTGAAAGCCTCAGTGTAGTGCGCTGGAAAAAGTCCTAATTATGGTTTCCCGTGAATCGCTTCTGCGGGTGACCACTTGGTGTCGCTGTTGACTAAGGTGTGCTGAACACTGCAACATGTTGGCGTTTCAGTAGCTTAGAAATGTAGATCTGAGGCCAAATGTGAATCCTGCTTCCAGCTACGACTTATCTTATGGTCATTGATTCAGAAGTGGCATTTACTATGTTTATTTTATGATTACTTTGTTCAAAACTTAACTAAATTACACTGTTATAAAAGCTTTATGTCAAATAAAAACACATGTAGCAAAACCATGGGCAAATGTGCTTTAATCAATGGCCAATAGAACAGACTGTACAGTACATTGGATACAGCAGCTTGTAACAATATAACGTTGCCATCATCTTCACAATGAGGCTACACAGAGCTTCTCTTAAGTGCTACTACATTTTTTTTTTTACCAAATGAGGTACTTATGGGATGTATGTTGTTCACAATTATTATGTATTCAGTAACAGCACAAGACTTTTTTGTCAATGACCTTTTGGCAATTCAGATAAAATATCTGGTTGCTAAAAATTGTACACAAATAATCCACAATGCAAAATGCCCAAAATATCATGTACAAGGCAAAGTAAACAATTTAGAAAAGCTAAATCCAATCATGGTTTCACTCACCAATAGTATATAGGATTTAGCTTATAAACATCTGTAGTGCATTTTTCGCAGTGAGCTTATTCTCTCTTATGGCTGGTAACAGTTACCAAAAGTTAGTCGAGGAAAGTATGTGGCTCAGACACATCTTCATCTTCCAGAATCGAGGAAGTCTCTTGTGTACCAGTCAGTTCTTTATACATTACAACATAGTTTTAAGAACATTACTTGTGCATAATTTCAGATAAAACTGATTTGTGAGTGAGACCAAGTAGATGTTCAAACAGATTTTCAAATGTAAAAATAAAATGACACGTAACAAAAAATAAAATGGCTTTTTAAACAGAACTGTTCTAAATTCTAAATACAAATGATGGTTCAGCACTAACTGTAACAATTTCACTTCCACTCTTTCCACTAGTAGGAAAATGATTATGTCATAATATGCCCAAAATATATGCGATTCACAGTGCACTTATGAATCTTTGGTTAGGTCAGACTTCACAATTTAATTACGTAGAATGAATCAAATGTACTTTCTGAGACAACATAACTAAGCAACATTTTCTGTCTGTTGTTATCATTAATATTGCACACCAATATCGTCTCATAAGGTTGCGTTTCTTTTAGAAAATGTATTGAGCATGGTTACTTGTTCAGTTTTTCCATTTAACTGTCAGTTTACTGTCTTCCTGTGTTTATCAAACAACTTGTTACTTGTGGCTCTGGTTCAGGGTTTGACAGGGAAATCTATGTGCTTCAAAATTTAAAGGTCCCCCTGGGCCAAGTGTTCAAGGGCAACGCCTTCACAGCGCATGCAGTGATAGCCGAGGTCAGAGGTCACATCCCAGCAGCCCTGCTTTAGGTAGAAGTCAAGAGATGATTTGTTCCAGTCCAGTACAGTGAAATTCAGCTGGGTGCAACCAGCAGCCAGACCAAGCTGAGGGTGATCGTAATCACAAACATGTAAAATTATACACAATCAACAATAATCTAAATCACAATTTGTTAACAACAGATTCCTTGCTAATGTATTGTGAGTGTGTGCCATACACTGCCATTAACTAGTTTAAATAAACACCCCTCACCTGGGACACTTTGGACATCAGAGCCTTGCCAATGCCTTTCCCTGGAAATACTCCATTAATCAGTCAAAGGGCTTACAATTTATTTTCAATTCAAATAAACAAAAGCACTAAGTGTGGTTTCCTTACCTCTGAACTCTGGCATCACATACAGATCCTCCATGTACACCGCCCGACCTTTCCATGAACTGTATGTGTAGAAGTACAGAGCGTAACCAACCTTGGTATGACCTGTAAAGAGATATACATACATGAATCATCTCTGTCAGCTTAATGGCTAAAATAAAATGTTAAAATACCACTAATGTTAACACCAAGGTAAACACAAAACTCAAACATACTCTGAAAAAACAATATCAAGTTGTAAAGCATGCAGTTACCGCAATATTAGCACATCTGGCCAGACATTTAAAAGAATAGTTCAACAAAAAATTACATTTTACCCTCAGCCTATCCAAGATGTAGATGAGTTTGTTTCTTCATTGAAACAGATTTCATTTGCTCACCAAAGCAGTGAATGGGTGCCGTCAGAAAGAGAGTCCAAACAGCTGATAAAAACATTACAATAATTCACAAGTAATCCACACGACTCCAGTCCATTAGTTAATGTCCTCTATTCCTAATATTGCTTTCTCCAGAGAAAAAAAAACATCTAATCTGAATCAGGAGAGAAATATGCAGAAAACAAGCACTGTTTAAAAGCAAAAACTGTTCTAAATAAATATAGGGATGGACTTTTTCACTGGAAGAAGCATCACGGACTTGTATTCAGCTGGAAGCAACACTTTTGTTAAAACGGCTTAATGATTGATTCATTTCTTAAAAATATGCAGCTTTTCATTTTGTAAGACATTAAATTACGTATTGGAGACATGTTGATTACTTGTGGTTTGTTGTAATGTTTTTATGAATTGTTTAAATTCTAATTCAAACGGCACCCATTCACTGCAGAGGATCCATTGGTGAGTATGCAAACTAAGTAATGCTACATTTCTTCAAATCTGTTTTGGTTAAGAAACACACTCATCTACATCTTGGATGAGCTGAGGGTTTGTAGACTTTCATGTGTCCATGATTAGATAACAAATATATATCCTAGTGCAGGACATCACAGAAGATTGTGGTTTTAATAGGATTGTTAATCCAAGATGATCCAAGATGCCTATTTCTTTTTTCTCACCCTCTTTGGATTTAAGGTCCTCTGGCACTTCAGCAATGATTCCATGGAAAAAAGGGTTTTTAGAGAATCCATCCTGCTCCAGATCTACAGTAGAGAAGTAGGATTAGCATCAACTTCAAATTCTTACTGAAGCTATCCACAGTTTTATTAATTCCAAGCAAATGATTGTAAACTGTAACAATCAGGCCTACCTCTTTGTGTAATCTTGACCTGGTCAGAAACCTTCTCATACTCTGCCAGTTCCTGGTGTGAAGGATTTGACAACAGAAATAGTTTAACTCTATTGCTCAATTTTGCCTTGGCGACAAGCCAGTTTTCTTCACTTTGCAAGCACATGATGCATACATGATGACAAAAATATAGATTAAAGATAAAAGAATGACTAATAAGCCTATACAGTGTTTTTTCTTATCTTCTTTTTCTCATCAAGGCGGTAATTTAATCTTGAACTCATACTGCACCATGTGGAAGATGCACATTTTTGCTTGAGATAACCTTTCCTAGAAAAGCATTTTAAAGTCCTTTAAAATATTGAAGAAATTGCTTAAATGTGTTTGTTGCATAGCAGGAGGCATGGATGCAATTGAGGCAGGCACTATAGCAAATACTATATTTTATTACTAGATTTAAATTACCATCATTTTAAGTATATTTTGAATTCAATTATATTGTCTAAAGCTGTTTCTTTTTACTATTCTGACATCAGCAAGGTGTTTTTTTCTTCTTCCCTTTTCTGGCACACACCACAACTAACAAGGTTTTAGTAATTACGTCCATTTAATTAATGACGTGACAATGGTCTGCCGCAACAGTCGCGGCTGACAGGTGAAGGCTGCTGCACGTTTCCGAGCATCCCAAATACCCTCCACTAGACTCCATGAAAGAGTCAGATTACAGTGTGCCAAATGAATATGGCTTACTGTAACTCTGTCATCAACAACACTGATGCAATTGCGTGTGTTACACGTTAAAACAACAGCTGTGTTTGGAATATAATGAAAGACCGCGGATGCTGTCTGTGACGCAACAGATCTATGTTTCAATTTTTCATAAGATTCTAAAATCGTCATGAATGTACGCACGCATATGACACGAGGGCACGTCGACTCACCAGTATCATGCGCGAGATGTCCTTGCAGTCCTCGAGCGTGGCGGCCCGGATTATGAATCCCATCCTGTGTTCAATAGGCTAATAACAAACGGATCAAAACAAAGAAAAGTAAAATAAAATAAAAGAAATAATCAAGAGTGTTTGTCGACGTGGACTATGAAATGGACATACGGAAGTGATGAGTTCATGTGGCTCTGGCTCTCACGCGGCGCTTATAGAAAGTGCTAAAACAGCGCCATCTGCAGGTTCTGATGTGATAACACAGTCATCACTATTGGCCATTTATACAGTTATTGTAAAGAAACCTTTGTAAACCTTTGATTTGATTTTAAAACACTGGGTTGAAATGTGTTTAATGTTAGACGCTTAAATGTATCTTCATATATGCACGTTATCGTTTGACTGATTATTCCACAGAAACATACAGTGGGCTATAATCAACGGTTGAATCATGAGAGCTGTTTTAACAGTTACTTTCATTATTGCTAGTAACATTATGTTCATTGTGGTGTTTAATATTAATTTGTGCCAGTGGCATTCCCCACTCGGTAGAAATCTCTAAGAAATATATCTAAAACTTTCTACCAAGGGGGAATCTTTAACTTGTTTCATTTTTTATATTAAAGCTGAATAACCTCGAACAAACAAAACATGTTTTCATCTAGTAGCCTACAAGTATTCCAAGCCGAGGTTTATTAAGACAACAGACTGAAGATCTTGAAGTCTACATTAACTTAAAAGGATGGTTCACAAATCTGTCATCGTTTACTCAGCCTCAAGTTGTTCCAAACCAAGTTTCTTTCTTCCTGAGCAAAGCACAAAAGATGTTTTGAAGAAAAAGGAACATAGGAACATTCCAACCCGATATTGGAACATTCTTCATACAGTTGACGGTAACCATTGACTTCCATAGTATGGAGAAGAAGAAAAAAATACTATAGAAGTTAATGGCTACCATCAGCTGTATGAAGAATGTTCCAATATCCGGTTGGAATGTTCCTATGTTCCGATGACAGAAATTTCTGGGTGGTAAAAAAGTGCTGTTTCTTTCAAATGTAATTACTTTAAACTCGAAGGCCTTTTATTCTCAGGTTAAACTTATTCCCATAATAAATAAATAATAGCTACTATGTGGCTAAACAAGACTCCAAGAGTGTTTATGTAATGCTATAAACATATTTAGCCTAGGTCTATATCCAAAAGTGTTTATCTAGAATAACGCAGTTATAAAAATGTATCCTTTTTTTTCATTATTTAAATTCAGTCTGCATATGTAGCCCAGCTCATAATATGATCACTTTCCCTTGTCAGTGTGACATAAGCTCATTAAACGTAAGGCCTACATTAATCAGAGCCACACATTCCACCACAAAGGCGCTGTTTAACTCAGGGATGTGCACTGTATTTTCAAAGTTTGTATGTTGCTAAATAATAAATATAGATTCATGGGCTCAGGCAATAGTTAGACGGACAGGGCGGGGATGCTTTTATTTCAACAGTTATATTCAGATTTCGCTCTCAGAAACTGGCCTCGCGCCAATCAAAACAGGTCTAGTGCTGAAGTAACGGGCGCTGCTGACTGAACCGTTGTCTGAGAGGCTGACTAACGCATGCGAGTAGGAAAATGCAGCCGTTTCCCATCAGCTACGCATGATCCTGTGATGACGCACGTAAAAGGTCTAGCCGCATGCAGTGAAACTTCTGTCCATTTATTCGACGGGACGAGCGCGTGTGGGTTTCAGACGGAAACATCAAATTGCGTTCGATATCCTTGAGTAGGCTTAATGGACAGGTGAGGGCGAGAAAATCTTGAAAGACCATACGATAGCAACATCTTCAGACAAAATTGTCATGTGACACACATCAGCCACAAACAGCATATAGGCAAATTATTATTATAATTTTTTTTTTTCATTGAAACAGACGCATGAACTATATCATGAAATATCTTGATTCTCACCTTCATAGATTATTTTTAGATATATGCGATTGTCAAAGTAGCCTTATAATGTAATCTATTAACTATGCACAACCTGTCTGTTAACAGATATGGGTGTCATGCCATAACATATTTTTAATACGACTGACTTTATATTAAATATAAATTTAACATTGAAAGTTAATGTGATATAAAAACGTTTATAAATTAGGCTACTAATCTTTCATTGTAGGGAAAGAGAGCAAAGAACATTTAAAATGACCATATAAAGTTCAATAAATCTAAAACAATACCATTAAAATCACTGAAACTGTTAACACTCTGAAATCGATATCTTATTTATAGATTCGTACACACACTTTGCGAGAAAGAGGTATTCAATCAGCAAGCGAGTGAAGGAAGCACCAGCATTTTAGCGATGACTCATTGGAACACCACTGATTGGCCACTGCATTCACAAACTCAACAGAATCTTGTGCAATTGGTTATAATGCACAGTGCTGTAAAAATGCAACATTTCCACGCCCTGAAACGTGACGCTGAACGAAAACAAAATGTGACTGGTTGTGTAACATGTTGGTCAAACGGCCTCATGGGTGGGCCAATGAAGTCTGACATACAGGTGCTGGTCATATAATTAGGATTTATTTCACTAATTCCATTCAAAAAGTGAAACTTGTATATTATATTCATTCATTACACACAGACTGATATATTTATAATTTTTATTTCTTTTAATTTTGATGATTATATCTGACAACTAAGGAAAATCCCAAATTCAGTATCTCAGAAAATAAGAATATTGTGAAAAGGGAAGGAAAAGATGTGGTAGAAAAAAAAAAGTGTACAAGAAATAGGGATAACCACACCCTGGACAGGATTGTGAAAAGAAACCCATTCAAAAATGTGGGGGAGATTCACAAAGAGTGGACTGCAGCTGGAGTCAGTGCTTCAAGAACCACTACTCACAGACATATGCAAGACATGGGTTTCAGCTGTTGCATTCCCTGTATCAAGCCACTCTTAAACAACAGACAGCGTCAGAAGCATCTGAAGACAAAAAGGACTGGACTGCTGCTGAGTGGTCCAAAGTTATGTTCTCTGAAGAAAGTAAATTTTGCATTTCCTTTGGAAATCTGGAGGAAGATGCGATATGTCAGACCCAAGAATGCAGAAGAGCTGAAGGGCACTATCAGAGCAACCTGGGCTCTCATAACACCTGAGCAGTGCCACAGACTGATCGACTCCATGCCACGCTGCATTGCTGCAGTAATTCAGGCAAAAGGAGCCCCAACTTGTGTGTTGTACATGTTCATACTTTTCAGTTGGCCAAGATTTCTAAAAATCCTTTCTTTGTATTGGTCTTAAGTAATATTCTAATTTTCTGAGAAACTGAATTTAGGATTTTCCTTAGTTGTCAGTTATAATCATCAAAATTAAAAGAAATAAACATTTGAAATATATCCGGTCTGTGTGTAATGAATGAATATAATATACAAGTTTCACTTTTTGAATGGAATTAGTGAAATAATCAACTTTTTGATGATATTCTAATTATATGACCAGCACCTGTACATTCCAGACCTTCAGCCTTCAGTCTATGCAAGACTTAAACTAATTTGTTAACTGGCTGCTAGAGGCTGGCTGCAAAAGGGAGTCAATCCCAGAAAAAAAACATGTTTAGAGCCTGGTTCAAACAATTATTTTGGTTTATATAGTTAATTTCGCCCTTTTTTCAATGCCCTTCAGAAATCTACTGGTGACGTCACATACTGTACATTACCTCGGCATTTTCAGTCTATGGATTTAGTGCATTTTATTATTATAACACTATTATAACTCAATTGTAAACATTGGCATCATATTTTTTAAAACCACAAGTTTGTGGCTGTTTGTTTTGCAAGAACTACAATTGTCTGATTTCATCAACTCACAATCCTTGTCGGAGTTGTTGAACTTATTTCGGAACTAGTGTGAAAACTTGAGTGTAAAAATAAAGTAGTAGTCAAATGTGGAAAAAACAGCAGCTTCAAAATGTATTATGTAGGCATAATAAAAAAAAAAAAAAAAGGGAAATCTCTCTTCAAGTATTGTTAACCATAGACCTTTTATTTAATCTGAAATCCAAAACTGACATTTCAGACAGTTGGGATCGAACCCATGACTGGAAAATGTTAATTCTCTTCTGGGTTTTAGAGCCACAAACTAAACTGCTGTATTTGTGCCTGAAATGTCAAGGACATCACTGACGCAAAAGACAACCTGCGAGTGATCAACAGTTTTATGAAAATGTCGAATGTGGCAACATGAAAGGAGATAATGGAGTTTTTTCTTTACGCTACATGGTGCTCCAGTATAGACTCATTAGTACCATGATAGTGCCAAGAACCATTATATAACTGACATTAGCACTTCTAACTACAGCACTTAGAAAACTCATGCATTCATGGAAAAATAGCGCCCCTGACGTCACAGCTAGTAGCCTAAGACCTCTTTATACACACCTCATAAAGAACAGATGGAAGAACAGAGGCACAGTCACTCTGCACGTGGGATGCAAGAAACTTTAATGCAGAATTTAACTGATCCAAACATTAGTGAAAAAAATATGGATCTAGATGTTTTTAACAGTCAGTGTTAAACAGTGTAAAGTACACTAAATTAAAATGTAAACAGTGCACACAAAACAACAGACTACACCCAAAATAACATCAGCTGAAGTTCCACTGATAGCCTATATAATGCAATCCTCTCTTGATCTTGTGCAGGGCAGGAAACAGTCTTCCTGTTTAGTCTATGACACGATGACATTCTTTTTCTGCTACTATAGTATCTTTTTTGGGGTGCTTTCATCCATTTAAATTGGACATGACGAAACTTCAGGCAACTGAATAAAGTTTATAATGTAGATATACCTTTAAAAAAAAGCTGAAGATATTGTGATCATAGTCAAAATCGAAAAGCAACATTCTTAAATGAAAGCATTTAGAAGTTTAGCACAGTCTGCTCTGATTTGCCTAGAGAACATTTATGCAAAATCACTAATACAGTTGAATCACTTATTTTTTTGTCAAATAAGTCAAATGAATCATCTTCTATCTAATAATCAATGGCTATTCATATATTTATATATAGATCAGATAAAAAAGGAAATGAGCTCATAATCTAGCTGATGCAACTGAGCCGCAAGAGAATTCAAGAGTGAGGAAAGGAAAAGAAAAAAGAACAAGAAACAATCTCTTATTCGGTGAACAAGGCTAACGTCCCTCTTTCCCATATTAGGAGAGGAACAACTGTTTGTCATCACAATGTATGCGAGTGAGCGAGGAGACAGACTGAGCAAACATTGCCCGTCAGCATCCAGACACAGTTAGGATTAGTCATGTGACATTCGATCTGTCCAAGCTGTGGCTTTTCGGCACAATAATTAATATTTTGTTAAACATGAACTGTTTCAGCCAGTGAGTGAGCCATTCAAAAATTTTGTTTTCCCCACCTAAACTACATCTCCTATTAAAAGCAGTATATAGGTAAAACCTTATTCTATCATGGACGGCTCTTGACCACACTACACTGACCTCCAGAAATGAACTGAAATAGCTGTTCTTCAGGGTGTGTTTGCAGCCAAAACAAACAAGTACATTTAGTTCATGTGTTATTTACACATCCAGACAAACGTGAGTAGAGGCACTCATGGACATAGAGTGTGCCCACACCTACTCATGCCAACAAGGAAGAACATTGAAGGATTTATTTTAGATAATGTGAGTGCTGTAGTGTTTTAGATTTGCTAGCTATGTATGTACAAGATCTTCTTATATAAAAAAAGAAAAAACTTGAGGCCCATTATTTGCCTGATTGTTTCACATGGTAATTTAAGTAGTTTCTTTTGATGGAGTGACCACATTTTAGCAGACTGACTAAAAATGATCCAAATTAATTGGTGCTGACATAAAAAAAAAGGGGCATTATTAGAAACGTGTAATTGAGGTACCAGTTGTAGGTTACATTTTAAAAAATTTAACAAATCATTCATCGGCAGGAAATTCTTGAAATTAATTTAACTTGTGACATTCTTTTTTTCAAAGCATGGGTAAAAAATAAGTAAAATGCATTAACTTCGAAACTATAAACACAACATATACAATCATATATCTTAAAAAGATAAACAGGAAGCTTATGCCTAGAAAATAGTTTCTGCACATGTTACTGCACGTTAAGTGTTGCTCAGGTAAATCTAGCATGGTATTTGCCTTGTTTGGTTATAAACAGACTGTTTATGTCTATTCTAAAACATTAGAAGAATACTACATCATACTTCAATAGGGTTAATAGAAGCTCATCTAATTAAGCATTAGGCCTATATTAGACAATTAGATTGATGTTGCGTTAATGATAAAAATCCATGCCTGCAGGTTACTGTAAGTATGTGAACTCCAAACATGACACGGGACATGCTGTGTAAATTTTCACAAGTAATCAAATAATGCTGTTGATGGCTTGCTCACCCGTTACTAAATTTAGCAGCAGTGCTTTGTCAGAGGTCACACAAATATTCCAGCACGCAGCTGTCTCTGAATCTGCTACAGCAGACAAAGTCCAGCACTAATAAATGTCTTATTGTTCCAAATTAAAAGAGAAATATATTTGTGTTACAGCAACTCTTCTGTACTTCCATAATGGCTCTCAGTCTTCTCGTACTATTTTACCCTTTGAAGAAGTAAAGGGATTTAGGAAAGTTCATTAAACAGACAACAATTATGTTTTATCTTTTTAAAATGTAGAATTTGGAGTTTCTCTAAATTGGAAACTACTTGTGGGAAATAATATACATCTCTCACTGTACATTTGAATCATATTTGTTATTGTAATTACTTGTTATTGACCTCATTATGATTAAGCATCATTACATAGCATTAGAAGAATGTATTTGTGCATGTTAATAGATGTTCACAGTTTCACACAGACGGTCATGTAAAGCAAGTTAAACAACTTAAACTCATGCATAGCAAGCTGAAATGTCTTCGCACCCTCAGGCAACATCGGTCAGGTTGCTCCAAGGGAATCGTTCTGATAATATGTGGCGCTTTGGATCAAAAATCTGCTTAAATGGCTACTTACTTACTAGAGAGATGAAAAAATACAAACAGTTACGTCAATCACATTTTGGTCAATTAAAATGTCTCCTATTTAGAGATGTAATTTTTGAGATTTTCTTGTTTTTGTTGGAAAGTTTTGGTTCAGGCCTGTGAGATGAGATATGGAGGCTTTCAGAGAGAAGTGGGTGGTTACTCTGATTACTAAGATGTTGAGTTTAAAAAAGCATGCAGAAAACACTTTTTATGCTTTGCTTCCATGAAGTTCTCAGGCTCCACAAATAGCAACCCCCGCCCTTAAAAACAACAAACCTTAATGGACATTAGATTAAGAACAGAATTATCACCAAAAAGATCACACATCCAGAAATGGCTAGATTTATTTTTATTTTTATACAGCATTTGGTATTAAACCTTGCTTGCTTACTGCCATACTGGCAACAAAAAAATAAAAAAAATAAGTGGTTTACGTCAAATGCTTTACCTGTGACAATTGTTCAGTTATTCTTGTTTTGGCACTGTGCAATGAACCTGGCACACTGTTTTTCATGTTGGGTTTACATAAAAAAGAAAGTGTGTTTGTACTGAATATATTGGACTCATTATGCATTTAGTTCTGTGTGTGTGTGTGTTTTGTTGGGGGGGTTGGGGGTTTTGGTTGGATTGCGTCACTGGCAGTTGTATAATAGCACTGCTGTGCTACCAGAGCAACTTTGGTGGGTGTGTCTCCCAAACCTCCCATTTTGATGATTACACAGGGGCACAGTGTTCCTTTCTCAGTACTCAACACTTGGCATGAATTGACTCGATTCACTTTCACCCTGTCTGAAAAACCAAGCAATCTAATTGAAATGCATCAAATGTTTCAATCATCAAAAAATATAAAAAAGACATCTCAAATTCTGCCTTTGAGGACCCTAGTTTCAAAGAACCAAGGTTCACCACTTAGTTGAAGAGATTCCCAATTTTCACAAAACCACTCTAGTGGATATCATACTCACCATTGTGTACTGAAATACAAAGAAATAATGTGTGCAGCACAAAAATTATTTCATACAACATAACAATAAAAGTACAGTGTGCTGTGGCATTGAGGGAGTGAAACATAACTGTCAGTGCAGGAGAGCAACCAATAAATCAGTTACAGCCAGTTTACAAAATAGTGACTAGCAGTTTGAGGGGGCAGCAGTGAGAAGGCTTTGGTTGTAATGGAAAAGAAGAATTCACTAATTTCAGAAACAGTTGATCTCTTCAGCTCTGAGGTTAAGGGGATAGTTCAGCTTCAGTTGCTGGTACACATTGACTTGCATAGTGTTTTTTTTCCCCCCATCATACTATGGAAGACAATGGAGACCAGCAACTGAAGGTGAACTATCCCTTTAAATTATTTGATCTGGCACAATGGCAATAGATAGGATACCTTGTTAAATTCTCCAAGTGATGAATCACCTCAATATGGGAGTCAACAAGCAACTTTGCATTAATAACCCAGATTATTTACCATTACATTACTCACGCCACAAACTAATGCTATGAAGGTTGTTTGCTATGCATTGATGCTAATTTTCTAAATTAACCCATGTTAGTCACTCTCACAGTTGTGTCAGTTGTCTTTACCATCACATTTTGAGAAATCTTTTTCCAGTAGAAGTACATTAGAAAGAGTTACAACCTTATGGCCAACCATAATACTTCTAGTTTTTTTTTTTAAACATGTATATTAATTTTTTGTTGTTGTTGTTAATAATACATTTTATATAAGTTATAATGTTATACAAGTCTTACAAATTCTACTGTCTCTTTAAGGAAGGTGGAGGTCATAATGGTACTTAAACATTCCCCGATTTCCTCTACAGGTGTTAGCTCGTTTAATAAAGTGTCAAAATCTGAACTTGATTTTAAATAATAACTAAGCTACACACTTGTGATTTTTTTTCACATTAATTTATATTTTATATAGGTAGGCCTACTCACCTTGCATGTACGTGCAGGTAAGCACACACCAGACATTCTGAGCGTGCAAAAAACGACTAAATATAGTAACAAACAAATGCAGGTGTTTTGTTTCCATATCAGTCTTTGTATCTACAGCAAGCTCGTCATAATTCGATCCTATCTGTATCATGCATTTACATACTCACTTGCTTGACAACCAGTGGCGTTTACCGCCTTCCATGTGTTCAAAGATACATTGTCTTTGTCCCTGGTGAATCCTAGTTTGGGTACTTAGCTGACGCTCTCATGAGGGCTGAACTTTGCCCACACCCTCCTCATACACTGCCAGCACTCGTTAACTCCGTGTCCTCATCGTTGTCTCACATCACCCCGCGGACTCGGAGGCGTGCACACGGAGCTCAAATACAGCTCTACAGACGCGCGCACTTGACTCATTCGGTTTGTCGCAGCGTACAGTGAGGTAAGCAGAGCCGCGCTGCCCACGCCAAGGAGAACATGCGTTTTGTCTCGAACCATATCCACTCCCGACATTGAAACAGCGCGTTCGCCTTAGTGTATAGTGAAGCGCCACTACCGCTACAATTCCGATTTTGGTGAAAAAAGTTTTACGAGGTACAACGGCTTGGACATTTACTTTCCGTTTTGCTGTTTGCGGAGGACGCATGATTGACCTGTGCCGGACCAAAAGCGAAGATTGCATGAAAGGTGAGAGTATTTCAGTGATACAAATAATATTTATTTGTTCTGTTGTACCAGTTTAAGATTGTCTTCTAGCCTGACCCACTGAAAAGTGGCTACTGGTCTCAGCTTATGTCTTTTTAGCTGGGATATTTCATCATTGTATATTTGACTTTCTTGATGGACTGTAAACTAGTGATGGATGTCTGCTAGGCCCATTAGTCAACTGAACAAATAGCTACTATGCACAAAAAAGTGTTTATTTCATGTTAATATAATTTAAATGTACACTTAATAATTTTACATGACTGGAGTCCCAGTAAAACCAAGATGACATCAGTTACTTAAAAAAAAAAAAGCAGTATCAGTCAACCACTATGAGGTAATTGCACTGGTCTGTAATAATTTAACACTTGCAAAGTTGTGGAAGACCATATGAGGACCTCTGAGTAAAGTTAAAGATGGACTTTCACTTAAACCAATGTTTTTTCTTGTCTGTAGTATTAGTCTGCGAATATGAGATAATCATCAGAATTGCTTTACATTTTATGCCTACTGTATTTGAATGTTCTTATCGTGAGGATCTCTTTTTACAGCAAATGAGGCAACAAAACACATTAGACAAATCTTAGATTATTCAACTTTAAAAAAAAAAAAGAAGCTTTTTTTGACATAGTTCACAAAGCGCATTCTTGTTCAGATGTTCACAAAGGTATTCTAAAAGAAGGGTAATTTCCTTACAGATGTGCTTGTTTGAGTGTCTACTTGGTGCCTGTAGATCAGATCAGTCTAGGTTTTTTCTTGTTTGCATTTCTCACTCGACACACACGCTATTACACACCATTTTCTTTGGGACAAGAAATATTTTGAAGGTGGCGGGATGTCGTCTAAAGCTGTTTCCTGTAGAAAGTTTCTCCTACACAATAGTGATTGGAGCTAAAACGGTTGGAGGTCTGAGTCGAGACCAAAATCAGTAGCGTATGGGGAGGTGGAAATAATGGGCCAGAAAAAAAGGGTGAGCGGAAAAAATAAAATGCAGCACAATGTTATCGGCCACATGGCTGGCACTATGAGGGAATAAAAGTGAGCTGTTTTTGGGAACACGAGACAAAAGAAAAACCAGCCGCAAGTGTTACGTAACTTCATCAAGGCAGAACTATAGCACCCCTCTGTGCATTTAGACTTGGCATAATGAGGCCCTCAAGGGCATGTTAACACAGGTTTGTTAAAATACATGTTTGAAATGGGTGATGAAAAACATGTTTTAACACACTAAGTATATAATTAAGAGAAATGCTTGTTCTTAACTGCAAGAAGCAGGTTAAGAAAGGAATTTCTGGGATGGTCATATGTCAATGTAGATTGACATATGACGAGTTTCTTGATCAGTTGCAGGATGCATGATATTTTGGTACCATATTGATTTTCAGCTGATGTTAAATATTTATTTATAAGGATCCGTGCTGAATATTTGCTTGTGTGCACGCTCATTTTTGACAGAATTTTTATTTAAGTCAGTCCATCCCAACTTGGAACAAAATCTAACTTAAACATGAACAAAATCTTATAAATAAGATAAATCTTAATATAACTTGAAATGAAACATTGCTGAATTGAAGAGGAAAAGTACTTCTCGATGTCCCCACACACGTTTGTTATTGTCCTTTTTTCAGCAGTGTCTCGGATGACTCACAGACGACAGACGTTCTTCCACTCTTGCTACGCAAATGCGGCCTGTTTAATATTTGAAGCTCATGTGCTGAATGCAGGAGGAGACCGTGCACAAGTGTGCGTTAATGCTGGGCCGAAACGGATCCTATCCTAAGATCTTGGGTGTGGGTTTATTTGTAGCCGTTTTTCCATGAAGAGCTGACAGACAGCTGCAGTCGGATTGTAACTTAAGAACATAATGTTCTGGGTCATTTTGTTTAAACATTAAGGTAGTGTGTAGCTAAATATATATGAAGTGAAAAACATGGTTAGGAACACTAACACTTGGACCACACAAGTAAATGTCTCACTGGGGAAAAGAGCATGTTGTGATGAGATTTTCACCTCATGAGAATGACAGCATCTTTCTCTTCCTCCTTTGCTTTAGATCTCAAGGCTGTACTCGGCTGCGCCACACTGGGAGGCTTGCTGGATAAGCAGAAGCATCCCTGTGACTCCACAAAAGTGAAAAAACTCCAGCTTCTGTCTTCTACAACGATGGCCTTGGCCTCCTTCCATCTGATGCAAACTCTAAAAAACTCTCCAGCTGCTCTGCGTAAGCGATTCTGCCGCGACCGCACAGAGAGCCTGTCTCACGGTGATCCCCTCTTCAAGGTGCACTACCTTGGCACCAAGAAGATCTTCTCCCTGGATTTAGAGCAGGCGGAGGATGCAATCGATCGACTCCTGGATGGGGCCCCTGGGAAGCTTTCTAAAGATCACGCACTAGTAGTGCGACCCCGATACGTAGAAGTTAAAGAACTAAGCACTGGAAGACAGCTCACCAAGACCTACTTGCAGGATATCGCATACTGTGCCTCGCACACGGCTAGACCCAATGTGTTTCTGTATATCTGCAGGCAGCCCGGTCAGCAGCTACAATGCAGAGTGTTCTGGTGCAGTCGGGCAGAAAGGGCAAAGGACATGACTGCCTGCTTAGCAATGTCTTTTCAGAGAGCGCTCAACGACTGGCAGGGAGGATGTGCCACGTTACCGCAAGGGCAAGGAATCACTAAAGAGCCAGAGATTCCTGGAACACCCACTGCACCCAAAGGGTCAACATTGCCAGCTAGTTTGGGAAAAGGTGAGTTGAAACACAACAAAGTGGAAACGGATGAGTACAGTATTCCTATAGCTCAAACAGAAAGGTGCTAGCAATGCCAAAGTCATTGGGTTGATTCCCAGGGAATGCATGAACTGATAAAATGTGGACCTTGAATACAAGTCACTTTGGATAAAAGCATTTGGCAAATTATTTAATCTAATGTAAATGAGTGGTGATGAATGCAACCACTAGAATCTTTGATTATTTTACATTTCCTCCAATGCTCTGTTTTTCTATTTCAGTGTTGTAACTGTATGTGTTTTGGATTTTGTGTTGCAGTGCGTTGGAAGAAGAGGGGGTCGGTGTCCCGCAGTCCTCTCCGTGCCATTTCCAGAAGAGGTTCTGCAAGTGACAACTGGCACTGATGTTCCCCATCCCACCGTGAACTTTGACAACAGTCATTTTGGGATGCTTGGGAATTTCCAGTGTTGAATGTGAGGAAAAAGAACAACCACACCTACAGCTGATGGAATTTTTTTGCAACTCGGGTGCAGAGTCTGTATCTGAAGCGCCACCTCATTTGACTTTACCAAAGTGATAAAAACTTCTAGATTTCTAGAGATCATTGTTTGGTTTAGGAAATTGATTGGTTCAGTCACGCTGGTTTAAATTTCATCTCAGTTTGCTTAAGGACTATTAGACGATACCAAAACTGCTCATCTGAGCTGAACTGGTGTCTAGTTTTAAAGCCATGTATGCATCACAGAGTTGATTTTTCAACTCAGTCTGACGTGACTGATGAGCAGTGAGACAGTTTTTGTTTGTGTTAAAGGTGTCAGATGATGATCTGTGTGGAAAGTGGGTGGATGCATGATGGTAAACAGTACCAGGATCAGAACATCAAAGTAACTGCTTTGGAAAACTGTTTCTATCCCAAATGCACAAAAGGAAGCAATGCTCTTTTTCATATGGCCAAAACCTCCACACATTGTTACTGATGATTGAATTGATATTCATCTCTCAACGTGATCATTCATGCTGTATTATTTACTGCATATTTGTATACCAACTTGACAATCAGCACTGGTTGTAATTTAGCATTAGAAAAAGACAGAGGTACTGATTCTTGTTTCTGGTTGGTCTATAATAGCCATATCCATAGTTTGTAAAGCTTTGAACTTGAAGCATAGGTTCCAAACAGGTTAAGAGGAATGGAGTTAGTGATGTTGCTGTGTGCTCTTAAAATGAGAGTGTTTTCTCCAAGCACCTGCATTCCAGCAATTTTTTTTAGGCTTTTTTCCGTAACTGCAAGTTGTTTCACTACATCAGCCCATTTTTGTTTAAGAAGTCACTGTTTCCAGGCAACAGCTTAGGACATCAGAATGCTGATTGATTCAAAGGTATTCTTGCATTGAGCATCATGTCCTTGGAAAAAAAAGCATCTTTGCACTGCAGTTATGTGGAGTTATAAATCACATTTTTAAGTGGCCTAGTTGCATAAACCAAGTATTTGAAACCAGGACACCCAGCTTCACATGAATAGAACAATCAAGATTTCCTAGTAGAAAAGGTCCAGCACCATAAGTGGCTATTTGCTTCACACTGTTACATACGCTCACTAGAGAATTGCATTATATAACAGTACTATACAGTCAGTGCCTCGTGGTATAAAAAATTCTGCCTGATGTTGTGCCAATTACATCAAAGGATTTTTACCCATTTTATCCTTATGGATTTTATTTAAAGTCATATTAAACCGTATCTCGTACTACAATGACCTCAGATCTGTTCTTGGATCTGTTCTGTCTGCTTTATGAGGTGTTTAATGTTCTATGAATGTTCTTGTACTATTTTCATGTACGTATTTAAATATTATATGTATTTTATGGAATATTAAACTTTTTATACATGAAATGTCTGTGTCCTGTGTTCCATTAATTTATTAAACCCAAAGACATCAGTAACTTTTAAAAAGCCAGTTGTTACTTGAATTTCAGGACAGATTGGATCCTTAAAGAGGGAGCAATTTCTGTGTAAGTCATGGGGCGCAAATCTTTTAATACGAGGGATTAAAATGCTCCTGGTCTGATTTCATAACTTTTCAAAGACATGTATGTGATTCACAAAAACATGCCATGGCTGATATTTACAAGCTTAAAGTCACGGGGCTAAAGCTATCATATATTAAACCTCTTTGTTTATACATAAATTAATGCTCCTTTTTTATATATATATATATATATATATATATATATATATATATATATCAGTGGTGGACAGTAACGGAGTAGCTTTACTTCGTTACTGTACTTAAGTACATTTTTCAAGTATCTGTACTTTACTTGAGTAATTTTATTTTGAGTAACTTTTACTTTTACTTCACTACATTCCGAAGCATAAAATCGTACTTTTTACTTCACTACATTTCATAAAACATATCGTTACTCCCTATAATATATCACGTTCTCCGAGACGCAGAAGCGGTGTCTGATTCATCATGAATGAACTGAGTCTTTTCAAAATAAACCTTTAAATCGGATCGCGAATCGCACCAAACGATTCGTTTACGAATTAGAATGATCCGATTGCAGCTGTTCTGGAGTCGACCACTCACTGATTCAAATGAACCGTTTAGTGCGAGTCTCCAGAAGTAAGAACCGGGAGATCTTGTGAGCGCGCGTGCGTCTTATGTTGCTAAAAGTAAGGTCAGAATTTTCAGTTGTTTGGGAACTAAATCCGTTGTAAAGAGTGATCTATTTAAGCCCACTGAAATGCTCGAGTGCAGACACATCAATATTAGGTAAAAAAAACAAAAAACAACAACTTTAAATAACACAGATTAAATACAATAACTCATGCACGTTCAAATTCCCCGCTGCCATAATGTTAACAGTTTTATTAAAATGTCCTAGACGAGTAGACAGACATGAATGTTTATTCATAACCGTACTGAAAATAAGTAAATATTGTTAGCTGATGAAAACTGTCTAGCTAACAAGCTTGTTGCTAAGTTGAGGTAATTTTTATAAATAATGTCCAAATATTTTTATTCAACCACCTATATATATATATATATATAGAGAGAGAGAGAGAGAGAGAGAGAGAGAGAGATTACATCTGGGTAGAAAAGAAAGGATGTGATGTTCAGAACATGGTAACTACAGTAATTATTAAACTGGGAAGAGATGCACCCCGTTTGGCCAGGGTAGTTTTTAAACCATAGACAAGGTCTGAGAAGGAAAAAATCATTATGAAAATATAATTATATTTTCCATAATGTTCTTCCTAACTTCAGGCCTTATTATCATGTCATATATAAAGTTACAGTACAGACCAAAAGTTTGGACACACCTTCTCATTCAAAGAGTTTTCTTTATTTTTATGACTAAGAAAATTGTAGATTCACACTGAAGGCATCAAAACTATGAATTAACACATGTGGAATTATATATGGAATTATATTAATAACAAAAAAGCTTGAAACAACTGAAAATATGTCATATTCTAGGTTCTTCAAAGTAGCCACCTTTTGCTTTGATTACTGCTTTGCACACTCTTGGCATTCTCTTGATGAGCTTCAAGAGGTAGTCACCTGAAATGGTCTTCCAACAGTCTTGAAGGAGTTCCCCGAGAGATGCTTAGCACTTGTTGGCCCTTATCTCACCCCTAAACCATCTCGATTGGGTTCAGGTCCGGTGACTGTGGAGGCCAGGTCATCTGGCGCAGCACCCCATCACTCTCCTTCTTGGTCAAATAGCCCTTGATGCCTTCAGTGTGACTCGACAATCTTCATAGTCATGAAAATAAAGAAAACTCTTTCAATGAGAAGGTGTGTTCAAACTTTTGGTCTGTACTGTAACTTTGATGTTCTGTAAAACAAACTTTAAATTACTTTGTTCTTATTGGTGAAAAACAGATGGTCAACTCTGTTTTCTCTCAGGTACATCACAGTGTAAGCTTCACAGTGAACATTACTCTCATCAGCGTAGTCCATATCAACAACAAAAATATATCTTGACTCCATATAGTGGTTATTTTGGAAAAAATCCCAGGTATTTTGAGCAGTAGGATTATAAAAAAATATGTGCTAATTAGTGCTGTCAATCGATTAAAAAAAATTAACTAATTAATCGCACAATTTTTTAAAATTAATCGCGATTAATCGCGATTAATCGCAATTAAAAGACTGAAACTTTTTGGATAGGTAAATGTAAAATGTAAATAATTAATGTAAACTCAAGACAAAGAAACTATTTAAATTCAAAATATGATTGTTTATTGGAATTTTTGTTTAACTTGTAACACAGATTTTCTCATGTAAACAACATACCTGCAATAAACCATCAATATCCTCCAAATTAACTGTTGGCTTGAAAGCCATATTTATTACAGAAATAAAAACACAGGCATGTAAGTGCCATTTGAATTTCAAAACAATCAATGCCAATAAAAAACAAAAATGATTTCCATGTTGAATTCTAAGTGGACTGCAAAAAAATTCCAAAGTATAGTCATTGCCAGTGCTTTAAGTGGGCCAGTACGCACAGGTACTCAGTACCGCCACTTCCAAATATAGCTCTTGAGCGTACCGCCACCTCTCCGTGCGCCCAGAACGTGCTTGTAGCGTACCGGTACGCGCATTTGGACATCTGTTTTAATAGAGGTTTTAATCTTTTACCTGCACTGCCGATTTTCAGAGCGCCCTTCACAATGCAAGCTTCCTAATTCATCCCACCCAGAGCAGAAACTACATTACCCATTCACCCTTAAGTTATGCAAGTGAATAGCGCATGTGTCGCTTTTCCCACTGTTAAGTGTCAACAACTCAACGTGGCCGGAGAAGGTGTGTGAAACTCGTTGTGAGTTATACTAAAGCAAAATCTTGAGTATTAATTGTCTGATAAACATTAAAAACTGTCTGCGGAGGTTGAGTCGTCCTGCAGCCCCCGCTGGCTGTTCATTGGCTGCAGCATCTTTTTTCTAAGTTCTAAAAAAATACTGTAGACGGCAAGGCACAAATTAAGATATTCATTTATCTAATTAATCTATAGCCTATGCACAAAGACAATATGATCTTTTTGTCCCCTTTTTGTTTTAAAGCTTGATGAAGAGAGAGAGCGCAAGTTGCTGCAGCTGCGAGGAGGACAGTGATGCACGCGCACAGGAGTGATTGACAGTTCGCGGCACTGTGTACAAAAAATACTCCGCTACACAATTATTCCGTTATTTTCGTTTAAGCTTATTAACAACGTTAGCGTTACAGAAAGGTCTGATTTACGCACTGTTACAGTCATTGTTTTTTTTTTTTTTTTTTTTTTTTAAACAATGACATTTGAGTTCATGATTTTAATGTTGCTGTTTCTTGTGGCAGACTAAATGAAGAGTAATGTTTCTTGTGGCAGACTGAAGAGTAATCCGGCAGAGTTTTATACTGGAACTTTCCATCTAAAAGTCCTTCCTTGGTCTTATCCATATTTCTTTGCACGTTGAACACACATAAGCCACAACTGGAAATAAAAAAAACTGCAACCGCGTTAATTGCGTTATTTTTTTTTAACGCGTTAAATATTTCAAATTAATCGAATGCGTTAACGCGCTAATTTTGACAGCACTAGTGCTAATATAACATTAAATTAAGTAGCCTATATAAAATTGCAAACATCTATCTTTCAGTACTTTTGTACTTAAGTACATAAAAAATTTAGTACTTTTGTACTTTCACTTGAGTAAGATTGAAAAAGGAGTACTTTTACTTTTACTGGAGTAATATTTTACTATACGTATCTGTACTTTTACTCAAGTACTTGATTTGTGTACTTCGTCCACCACTGATATATATATATATATATATATATATCATACATGCATACATGCATACATGTTAGTTTATGGTTAACATTTTTACAATTCTAGATTGTATTGTTTAGCCCAAATGATAAAAGCAGTGATCCTTTGGAGTTTAATACCCTTGTATGTTGTTGTCCATTTTCATTTGGCGGGTAATGAGTCCTGAGTCCTGTTGCTACCCTGAAATCTTTGGACCTCAGAAAGGCTTTGGAAATGAAGTCTTCTCAGTGGCTTCAACTCTTCCACAACTAAGACACAAAGTGAGGGAAACAGTGTATTAGAGGATTATGGTTTAATCTAATCTAAGGCCAAAAACCTTAACCACTGCGGCTCTAGGCAGAAAACTTCTGTCCCACAGTGAAATTAATATATGCAACAGACACAGGATATATATGAAGATGGCCTAAGACTTTGCTGTTTGGATTTTTGTATTGTTTTTCTTACTCATACCTCTTATTGAATGAGCACAATGACTAAAGAACATTCAAAACATTTGGATCCTAGATTTCCCAGACTCTGTGCTCACCCAGATCATAGAACATTTCCTCTCGGTTTCCCTGAACCACAATCATCTCCAGGAAATTCAGGAGGGCCCCAGTGACCAGGAAGCGCTCTGGGAGAGACAGGGTTTGGAGGTAGCTCATGTCCAAAGAGAAGGGGTCGTCGGGAGGCGGCATGGTGCACAGTCCCACCATCTCACTCACTATGTCCCAAACATGAGTTCCTACAGGGCATATAAAAGGTTTGTGTGTTATGCAAGACCCTTGTAAAAACAAAAGTACATTATACTTAGTAAGGAACTTGCTAAATATTTGGTAAAGGTAAGATGGTGTGATGACAGGTTGATATGCATTATGGTAACACAAAAATACATGGATGTACAACCACCAAAAGCCACTAAAGTAAGTTGTGTGTGTATTTATATATACTCTTTAACCTTTGAAAAAGGACAGTAAAACTTTGATATGTGAACATAAAGAAATTGTGTTTATAATAAAATTGTGAAAATATGGCGAATAAAAGTAAAAATAAAAGATAAAAATCTTAAAACCTTGGGATGTTGAAACCCAGTCTGTGATGGACTTCAGCTTCATTGGTGTATCTTTGACTAGCGTATCAGTTCCTCCGACGTTTACTAGGCGCTCGTGATTGGATCGAATCCAGGCATAAGGTTGCCCATACTTGGCATAGCCGGCTAACAGGAACAGGGTGCAGTTAATTTCCTGCAATGAAAAAAAAAAATTTTTTTGAGAGCCTTGATCACTTTTTGACAATCAGAAAGTTTGTCTTTATATCTCATTTAAAAATATTGTGGATTATATTAAAATAACAGTTATTTTAAATTGCAATAATACTTCACCATATCACTGTTTTTACTTTATTTTTGGTCAAGAGAAATCTTAAGAGATCTCAAATAATCTAATGGTTTATTTTCTCCAATCTAAACTAACATCGCCAGTGGATTTTAAGATTGGTAATGTTTTTAAACTGTGAATTTGACATTGGCAATGATACTCACAGGAACAGCGATCTCTCTCTCACTGGGTGAGGCTGGGAGAAGATGAGAATCAACATTCCTATAACTGAGTAATGAAAATAATTGATACACAGCACTTATCTTATAATTGCTAAATTCTAAGGATATTTTTTCCTCCACCTGCTGGGAGTTTGTTGCTGAGTGGTATCTGATGTCTCTTGTTTGTGTTGTGGAAGTGGCCCTTCTCCTGCTGAAGGGAAGCTGCTATAGTCGCTGTCCAGGCTGTAACTGCTACTGCAAGTTGAGCTGGTAAAGGTGGAGGCCGCAGAAATGGCAAACCCAGGAGAACGGCATCTCTGTGAGCAAAGAAACACTCTCTGTAAAGATATAACTGACACTGATGCAGCAGCACTTAAGCCTGACTATGTTTAATGTTTCCAGAGATATACTAGTAAGTTTAAAAATGTGTGTTTTATATAATTAACATCTCCAAACATCTTCTCAAACACATTTTTCCATATATATATATATATATATATATATAAAGTGTGAGATAAATCCCACCAAGTCATCATTGACCACAGTCAGCAGAAGTTCCTCTCTGCCTCTTAGCCAGGGCTGGAAATAATGGAAGCCCTGCAGTCAGACATAAAAGACAGTGGCATGAGCTTTAAATACCTCCGAAAGTCCTGTAATTTTAATTAAAAATGAAATTGTACATAGGAAAAGCTCACCTGTAAAGAACCCAGTATTGAAAGCTCCGACAGGAAGTGCTGAAGTCTTGCCCTTTGTTCTTGTCCCTGCATCAATCACAAAAGGCCAAACAATTTATATAATTAATTCTTATAACGTACACAATAAACACTTATATAACAACAAATAGTTTTTAAACCCATATGTAGAATGAACAGGATTTGATGAAGCCGACGTGTACTGTACTAAGGGCTCGTCGCTTCGTTATTATTCAACGGCTGCCCAGCCAATCATTGCCAGTGATGGGTTGAGGAGAAAATAAAACCTCTTGCATTTAATATGTGAATTTACAATTAATGTTTTCACCAAACACTTCATCATAATACGACCTCTGCAACACCGTTTATGACTGCCAAACTAAATCTAACCAATTACCTAAATGATTTTGAGCACAAAATAGGCCTATAAATAAGCATGCAATCAAAATAACATTTTCATATACTTACACCAGAACTCATGTTTTACATGTACAGTGATGGACAATCAAATAAATCTGTTGTAACCAGATGCATTTACATTGAGCAAATGAATGCCAGGACACTGTCTCGCCTATTTCCACATCCACTTCTTTCCCCTGCAATGCATTTTTGGGGAGAAATTAATAATGCGAGTAATAGTCTCTTATCCTAATTTTTTTCCTCCACGGTTTTAGGTGTTTCGGAATTCATGTCTTTATTTCGTTTTTATTGCGCTGTTCATTCTCCAGATGCTTCTGTCGCGCAAGGGATCATCTGCGTGTTGTGTTCTTACAGAAAAACGTAAAATCACCCATTTATAATACTTTAATGTATTTTTTGCAGAGTAACATTTTAACACACCATCATAGGATACATTTGACGGATCAAATCTAATTAATCCTAAAACGAATAGTCAGTGACTTTTAAAAGTTTCATGATTAAAAGTTAATTAAGACCAACAGGCAAAATCTGGAACTATTTGCCATTTGGTTTCATAGCCAATGATACACTGCCATTTTGTATTCAGTTAAGAAATTTCCAATGTTTATGTAACTTAATATAATAGTGCTGTGGTCAGGCACTGTAATTTAGCAAAAGTAGCCTAGCAAGGTTATTATTTGCATCAAGCCACATTGCCAGGTCATCACTTATTGCCTAATAACACAGTTAACTGATTAAATGAAGAAATGATGCAGTATTAAAGCTTATGACACTGTGGTTTGGCTTTCGTAGGTGGGTTAGGCTGAGGTTTAGATGGTTGGCCTGGTGGTCTCCCAATCTGGTCAGCTAACAAGTGCCCGAAACCACTATAAAACCATCAAACCAGACATCAGAATTCTCTAATGACATATACTAATACTGCCTGTGCCAATAAATTGGTGACTTGTACATCAGTACTTTTGTATGTTTCAAGTACTTTAATAGTTTCAACCGTTTATCATAAAAGGTCAATAATTTCTTCATATTTAATTTCAGCAAATTAATCAATCACTCATTAAATTCAGGTAAACAAGTAAGGACTTAATCTGTAGCCGGAGAATTCTGTGTTGACTACAATTCAGCTGTAGACAGACAAATGACTCACTGCATATATCAAGCAAAATGATGTCAGGCCACCCTGTTGCCCACAACAGGAAGTGAACACAATAGCAAGTTCTCAATGCTGCCAGAATATATTCAGTGGAATGTGTATTGTCAACTTGTGGAGCTACAATAAATAGAAGACATTATGTACTTTCTGTTTTAATGAGTCAGTGATCTTATTAATTGTTCTGCTGTAAAACCAAACGCTGTTTCACTTTTAGTCACTTCTCAAAATATAATAAAGTGTGATATGAGATCACTGTTTCTCATTTTAGTTTGTGAGAGTTTGTTCCTTTTTCTCACAAGGGGACCATCATTCCTGAACGCTACTTCTATATGGAATGTTCAAATGTGAAATTTTTCATTTTTATGAGTGTTACATCTGTTCATTTAAGTGGTTATCAAATGGTTTAAATTTCAAAACTGACCTCTCATACCCGTCTGACTAGCAAAAATCAAGACTCCGTTCGACTGACCTATCTGCTAGTGTTCAGAAGGGAGAGGGCATTGGAATATCCTTAAAATTATACATTTGGCACAGTATAATTTTATAGACCTGTTTCTGCACCCTTTCAAGCTGTTTAACTTGATCGGTAGTCAAAATTGCGCCAAATAGGTACTGCACATGTTAACACAGGGCGCGCATACCCTGTGTAGATGATAACCAATTCTTGACCTCAAACATCAAGTGCCTTTAGCCCGTGTAAAGCAAACAGCTTTCTGTTGGCTGAGGTCAGCATATGATCCACTTGACCATCCCATTTCAAATCACTCTGGGTGGTACCCCTAAAATTTAAGTCACATATTTCAAAAGTGTTCTGATCTACAGAAAGTGATGGCCAAGCTGGTATCGGTTTCATGTGGGTAAAATGTAAAACCTTTTTTTTTTTAAAAGTTTAGTTTTTCTACCCAGATGCCAAGATCATTCAACATCTGTTGGAGAGTACAGGGCAGATGAGGAGTCCACCTCTGAGCCATGTTGTCAACATTTCCAGTGGTCTGTTTGATTCTGGAAGGCACTGTTAATCAGTGCTAGAAAGATTATGGGTCCCAGTATGGTTCCCTGAGCAACTCCACATGAGGGATATTCCCAATCAGATAGATATCCCTGATAATGCACTCTTTGATGACAATTAGACATAAAAATAACAAATCCATGGAATGAGGCTAGGTCTCACTCCAAGATCCAGGAGGCACAGTATTGCTAGTATATGGTCTACTACATCGAGTACATCACATTTGAGTACTCTCTGGGAATTAAATAGACTTTGAACATCATGCCTCAAATGGAGGCCTATTACTATTTTTCCTCTGTGACTGCTTTCGTCCTTGATGTCCGTGATATCCAGAATATCTGTAAAAACCAATAACTCTAGCGTTTTAAAAGTTAAGGTTTTACACTTAAGGTATTGGCCATCGGAGACGTCTTAACACATTAACAACTTAAACACATTAACAACTTAAACACTTTTTTCTCTCTCCACAGCCCCTCCGCGTTTAGACAGTGTGTGTGCAGACTAGGCATAGGATTTATGAAGGACCATAAGAAGAACGATTACTTGTGGGACATTACCATCAGGCCCTACACTGACCTCACAGCTGGCATCTGAGCATGGCTACATCATGAACAATTAAAACACCACCTTAGTGTTGCATGTTCCTCTCTTTACCATTGGATATGTCTATGAGGTTAGACTTGATCCCAGTTGCAGTGTCCACTTTAAGTTTATCAGTTACCCTTTTGAGTTGTTGACTGTGTGGCTGACTTATAATGCCTCTCTCTGTTAATAAGATATTACTCTGCAGCTGTTCTATGGTATTGTTCAACTTCAAACCAGACATGTGAAAACGTTGAAGATTGAGCAGTCCTCGGCCAAACGCCGCCTCTTCCGAACCACTGAGCTCTTGGGTAATGTAACAGTTTTTACTGGTTTCACCCAAATCTATGGCATTGGTGTCAGAAAGTGCATTTATTTTTGTTTGAGTTTGTTTGATCTAATATGGGTCTAGGGATGGAGTGGTAAAAGATACAATATTCATTTTGGTTGCAGCTAAAGTTTCTTCTTTGCAGTGTGCTCTACTGAGGATGTGATAACTGTAGTGAGTGACATCACTAAAGCGTACCTACAGCAGACCCTGCCAGAAGCACACTATTGGACAGAAACTGCAGACTTCAAGAAAATGATGAGTCTAGAGTCCTCTTCTCTTTTGTACTTTACACCTGTGGCACTAGATTTCAGGTGTGTTACCGAATTTCTCCACAAGAACAGTAAATCCTTAAATTTTGACCTTGTGAGGATGGGCCAGGGTTGCCAGGTCTGGGTAACAAAGCCAGCACTGGTAACAAAATTGCTCCAATCACATTCTAGTGGGTCCTCCTTGGTTTAAATTTATTTCTGGTATTTTTAAGAGATTTTTTTAAATTACTACTTCTGTAATTTTAAAAGCTAAATTTGTCCAAATGTGACCCAAATAAGTTTGTTTTGTTTTTGCTTGGTTTCTTGGCTTATTTCTATATTTCTATCATGACCATGAGGTGCATTTACCCAGTAGTACATGGCATTGAAATGTGGGCAGAGCTGAGACACCTGGAATTGGACGTATCAAGGACCCTGTGAAGGGCAAGTTAATTAGCTTAATTAATCAATGATTTTAGAATCATGTGTGTTTGTAAATGCTTATCACACTTTTCAGTTCCTTCCCAAAAGCTTAAGCCCATGCAACTGCAGAAACACACTGTTATGAAACCCTCTTTTCAGGGACCTGTTGCAAGGAAACCAGCTGGTGGCAATCATCTGTACACTGTTTATAAGAAATCTTCAAGTCATGGCAACTTGTTTTAATTCAAGTTGAGAAATTTGTACAACAAAGTTCATTTTACTGTACAACAAAGTTCATTTTACTGTACAGCAAAGTTAATTTTACTTTAAGGCAGCAACTGAACTTTCTTGAATTTCAGAAGCTATATTTTTAGATTTGACGTAATATTTAATAAACTTATCTTAAACGTTGTCACGTGCTGTTTAAAATAAAAACAGTTCCTTCAAGAACTTGGCATCCTTTTGTCACATTACAGTGGGTTCTTCGATTTGCAAAGTCCTTAAAAACACTCTTGAAAGCAGTAATATATCTCTTATGTTCTTATGGCATTGAAGTTTTTAAAAAATAGTTCAAGTCAGTTTTGGTATGTCAGTTATTGGGTATCAGCCCATGGTTTACTGACACTGTCCTGTATGCTCAAATGGAGCCCGTTTACCATGGATCCTCTGTTATAGAACAGTCCTCCTGTGTCTACACTGTGAAGGGAGCCCCATGTCTGCTGGTGCCCAGTGTGGAGGGGTAACGGAGGTGCTTTAGACACAATCTGTGGATTCTGGGTGGGAGCCATGCAACTGGTACTGCCGGCCGGGCATGTACTCTGAGTCTTTGTGCTTTGAAGAAAAGCCAACTGGGTCTGTGACTGAACCAGATTCTGAATCAGACTTTGGGTCAGGATGTGATTCTGATGGTGGCTCGGGGTTAGGATCTGCTGGTTTGGATGAGTCAGTGCTCTGGTCAGGTTAAGGTTGTGGTGATGGTTAGGGTGTATCTGTAGTTTATCCCTCCAGTCCTCCTGCTGCTGCCGATGGATCTTCATGTGAGCATTTCTACTTTTGATTTTATAGAACATCCTGTAAAGACATTTTACAAGGTCAAAGGGAAGGCTGAACAACACTTCATATGAAACAAAGACCATGAATGTCAATATTGTCAGTACTATAACACAGGCAAAACTGGTCTATTCTTACTTTCCGCACTGTTTGCAGGGAAAGTTTGTGGGAAGTGGTGGGGTAGGAATCAATCTGTCAATGCTGGCTTGGTTAACCATCATCTTTGTGGCTGGTGTCACCTGCTGGGCAATGCAAAACTCAAAAACATGACATTGTACGAACCACGTGGGATCTATTGTATGTGATGGTTCTGTAAAAAGTTGTATTCATTTAATGCGCAGTGTTTGTTTTGTATGCGATTGAGGTAAGAATGCGCAAAAGCAATCAGATAAAAACAACTGATTATCATTCACATTGTTGTCTTAAATGAAAAGTCAGACTTTATTATAAAAAACATTACACACCGATCATCGGCTCTTATGCTAGTATTGAATGACACTGTGCTGTAATCAAAGTCAGTCTTACCTGACTGATGATGGCTGCAATTCTCTCTTCCTCCAGACTTTCCTTTTCTCTCTCCCTCTGCTTGTTTTGTTTCTCTGAGAGCCTCTTGGAGTTGTAGTAGAATTCAATACACTGTGACACCTGCTTTGTTCTCACCTGAAAGTATGACAACTGTAAATACTCTGATATTTGGTGGTTTTATAGTAGCAAATATATTACCAATATATTACCATTTTGTGTATGAAGGAGAAGTCTTTCCCATAAATTGTAAATGCTTTATGGAACAGCTTTTGTTCACTCAAAGTCCACATGTCCATGCCTAAATGGAAAGTGAAATTGGATTAGTCTCATTTATAACATGCTGACCGTAAAAGTTTTCGACGTTCAACAAATGAGTGTTTACCAGAATAGTGATAGTTTTCTGATGGAGGGGAGTTTTCAAACAACAGCATCTCCAGTGCTGCCTGTTACCAGGAAAAATAAGGAAATTAAATATCATGCTGCATTATTTTGTGAAAGACATGCATCATAAGAAGTCAGAAAGCAATCACAAAATATAAATCTACAAGCATGAATTCATAATGAATATTGCACTCACTAAAATGTTTCCCTGGCAATGAGACAGGCTATGAAGAGCAAGCTCCAGATTGGCGCCACCTCCTGGTAGAACACTGGAGGCACTCAGGTCAAGAAGATTCTCCACTGAGGTTTGAAATCACACTCATTAATGTATAGAAAAAAACAGTGTTTTAATGGTAATTGAAATATGTTATTTTGATTACCGTGCTGTAAAAGGGTGTCATTTTCCTCTAGCTCTGCCCAAGGTTTCCACAACATCTCCTCCCTGACTGGTTCCTCTGGACACACCTCAGGCTCTCTTCCTGTTATCAAATCTGGCAGCTCAGCTTGGAACTCTGGGCCTATATTTATGAACCTTGAGTGTAAATGTGACAAAGTTTCATGAAATCAGCTGTCTCAAAGAAGCTTGACAAATAAGTTTCTTAAAGGGGTCATATGATGCGCCATATGATGCGATTTCAAGTTTTCCTTTCTCTGGAGTGTTTCAACTGTTCGTGAATAGATAAGATCCCTAAAGTTGCAAAGATTAAAGTCTCAAACCCAAAAAGATATGCTTTATAAAAGTTGAGACTTGTCCACGCCCTCACGCCTCATTTAAACACGCCTCCACATGTCTATGTCACTGTGTGGGAAGATTTACATAACACTGACCAAATGTTCACGAAAAAGAATGAAAGCCTAATTTTCCATTGATGATTAAAATGTGAGTTTTGAGCAGTGTAGAGTAGCGCTGGTTCTTTGTCATTTCTCCAATCATAAATGCAGACATGGTTTTATGTTTACGTAGCGTGATACACAATGCAACGTGTAAAAAGACAATATAAGTCATTATAATAAGTAGTTATGTCACCACTGGTTGCTACAAATTCCTTGTTTGCAATGGGTTTTATTGTTTTTGTCTCATCGTGCCAGGACTCGGTATTACAGTTGGGTAAGAGGCATAATTTCCGTCACATGCTTGAGACATTCAGCCAATCACAACGCACTGGTTAGCTGGCCAATCAGAGCACACCTCGCTTTTCTTAACTATGAGCTTTGTAAAAATAAATGTGTTTCAGAAAGGCGAGGCATAGAGGAGAAACACATTATGTACAGTATATGGAAAATAATGTTTTTGACCTTAAACTGCATTTCATTGCACCAAATACACAAAATAGTGTTCTTTTAAGCAATCACCAATACACCAATATATCAACCTCAAATTTGGAACACAACTTAGATTTATGTTTATATTTTTGATTTTCTAGCAGTTTTAGAGTAAAACATGAATTGGAAAAATGTTTCATGTAAAATTCTGCATTTTTGTGCATTTTCATAAAAATAAAATAATTTTTTTTTTTTTTTTTTAGTTTCACTTTTCAAACTTTTTTTATTTTTATTTATGTCTGTGGTCCAAAGCATTCAAGATTTATGACAAGATTTTCATTTTCAGGTCTACAGTATGCACAAAAACTGAATAACAGGTAATAAATGGAACTGGAATTCAATAAATATAATTTACCATGAATCCCCTAAAAAACATGATAGTAAATAATAAAAAAACATAATCAAACTACAGTAAAGTACATCAATTTCATTTAAATTAAAAAAGGTCATTTTGATCACCATGTGAACAATGCCAGAGGGTTAAAATTAGGAAGATTACACACAAACAAGCAGATTCTCAACCAATCAAGAAAAAAAAAAAAAACTTTTGCATTATTTAACTCCCGACAGATTATTGTTGTCGAATAAGTTATGATTTTTTTTAACTGTTCAGACATGCTTTTAATAATTATAATAAGAAGAATAAATCATTTGTATTAGGGGAAATAATATGAAATGCTTCCTGTATGACACCAATGCGTGACCAAAACTGAGAAGAAACAAACAAACATCTGAATGCTTACCTTTGTGAATCATCATCTTTCCTCTCGTCTGTCCACAGAGCTCTGTTTTCCACAGCTAGGGAAGACAATAGATTGCAGAAGAGCCCCGTTCCACTACGTGTCGGGTTCAGCATCGGAGGTGGCGTATAGTGAGGTGTAGTTTCTTCCCAGTTCTCCATGAGCTCTTTACTCATCTGGATCACACTGCTGAAAGGGACTCCAGTGTATACAGAACTTGGAACATTCTAAGTGAGGCAAATAAAGCTGCATGTGAGTGATCTGCTTAAAATGATGCTGTAGAGCCAACCACAGCTCAACAGCTGAAAGCATAAATACTTGTGGTTTTAACCTGTAACAGTTAAAGTTTATATTTATTAAAAGTTGAGGGCTGGTAAGATTTTTAGTGTCTAATGCTCACCAAGGCTGCATTCATTTGGTCAAAAATACTATAAAAACAGTAATATTGTAAAATATTATTACAGTGTAAAAAAATATATATTTTAATATACTTTAAAAAGTAATTTTTTCCTGTGATGAAAATGCTGAATTTTCAATGCCCTGCAATTCTAATATATGATTCGCTGCTCAAAAAACAGTTTCTATTATTACCAATGTAGCAAAAAGTTGCTTTGCTAATATATAAAAATAAATAGCATTTATTTGAAATTTTGTTGCAACATTATAATAGTCTTCACTGTCACTTATTCAGTGAAGATCCATTAAATTTTTTAAAAAAGTATGAATTTGTTTAAAATCTTACTGAACCCAAACTTTTAAATGGTACAAAATTATTTAGTAAATTTAAAGGTCTTTGCCTTTGTGCTGGAGGACCCCAGAGATTTGTCCGAGGACCCGGAACCGAAGTTCAGTCCATTACTGAACCTTGTTCCTTCTCCAGACCCAGACCCCTGCACATGGAGACTAGACTGATGCAGAGAAGGTCCAAATGAATGGGATGATTGCCCAAACTGTCAAAAGATAAATAAATTAAAAATGGTTTTATAAAATGTAATTAATATTGCATGCTAGCATAAACAGAACATGAAAAATAAATGGGATGCTATGATGATAAAGCCATTGATGCATCAATCTAATATACTTGACCAGGCTAACAATCTGTCTGTGCAGATGACAGACCTGAGGCCATGTCGTGTGATCTTCGGATGTCCCGGGCTCGTGACCCAGCTCTTGCTGCAAGCAGGACTGAGGAAGATGATGCTGAACCAGTGAAGGGTTGAGGGACATTTGCAGTGAACAGTCTAAGCAAGAAAAAATAACACTTTAGGTACGGCATGTCAAGACAGGTCAGCACACAAAAGATGGCGTTATGTTATCCGTACCTTTCTGCAGGGAGTTTATTTGTTTCAGATGAGGCCCTCCATGCTCTGCATAAACCATGGAGGAGTTTGAATCTTGTGGGAGGTGCTGCGTTAAGTCCAGGCCGTTGTTATCGTCAGCTTGCAGCTGGAGCCAAATGGGGTGATTGTATCTGCCGGTGGAGGGCGAAGGTAAAGAGGGAAAGAACTGCAGCGACCCATCGATCTGAGTCTGTATCTGCGATTGGCTCAAGATCTGGCCAGGCAACAAGTGTTGAGGTCGTTTAGGAGGAGAAAAGGATGGAGCCGGCAGGGGTGTTGGCGGTGGGCTAAGAACCAGAGGGAAGGAGAGGTTATGTGAGGGAGGAGTAGAGTTGTTGAAGCTGCTCTGCTCTCCTCCACCCAGCATTCTGTAGGTGCTACGACTGCAAAACGCCTCGGAGAAAGAATCCAGTTTTTGTTGCTGGCGCCCAGTTATTTCATAGCTCTCTGATGCCTCTTGTTGGTGGCAGTGAGAACTCCAGTCAGTTTCATAAACTCCAGCTTGTGTCTTGTTCCTGTTCAGTCCCATAGAGGACACAGGGGACGTATTCCCCCAGTAAGCAGCGTTCGCTGATTGATCTATTCCATTCATAGAGCTCCCGGTGCCATTCGTGGCTTCACACGGGACCTCAAACTGGCCGAGGCCATTCATTGATCCTTGTTGGTAAAGGTCGTGGCTTGACCTTTGTCCTTCTGTCTGAGGGCGAAACATGGGAGTGAAGGAGAGCGACTCGGGCTCCGGAGATGTATGGTCAGCCATGTGGCGTTTTGCAAATGGCTGCACCCTCGAGTTAAAAGACGCTCATAGCATCTGAAAACTGAAAAGACACACAAAGACAATCAGAAGTCATCAAAACCCTTTCAATCTCACGATCGTTAGTGAGCAAAACCACACAAACAAACACAATGAGATATGTTCCCAACCGCTGAATGGTTTGTCCTTCCTCTGTAACAATTGGTTTAAAGATAAATATTCACACCGAAATGCGGAAACATTACAGCGAAGATGAAAACGGAGAAACGTCTACAGCTTTTGAAAGAAAACAAACGGCCTTTGTTCTACGGCTTTTGTTTATCTTTTTACTTTCTCTCTCACCCTTCTTTCTCACTCTATTTATCTAGTACTCACCGGTGTTGCCCTTTCTTTTTCCATAACCTGTTGATTTAAATTGTGTGCTTTCCCTTCATGTCGACCTGTGAGTTGTGTGCGACCCTTGTCTCCAAATAACAAAATTAAAATACTGCCACGTGTGAAAGCAGGTGCTCTCTCTAGCTCTTCCTCACTTGTGCACATTATCAGACTTAAATGTGAAAACACTTTCTCACACATATTTCGTTCACAGGTGCCACCGATCAAAAGGTAGTAAGTCTTCGGTTGTCATAGAGTCACTCCCTCCCTTAAAACCCAGAACCGAAAACCACATCCTGAGGAAGCAGTCACGGATCTCCCTCTATCTCTCTCTTTCTACATCTCTCTCTCCCTCTTCTCTCTTGCTCTCCTCCTTAACCTCTTTTCCTTCTCTGTCTATTTTTATCAGTTCTCCTACAACACAAGGCCGCATACTCACAGTCTCCCATTGATCACCATCTTCTCTCGGTCCAGAGAGGGTCTCAGTCATGGTGAACAGACAGACGGTAGAGCAAACAGGGCTGAATCCGGACTAACAGATTTTTTGAACAATTAACAAAAGCTCTAGGATGAAAGTGTGTTGTCTTCAAAGATGCTGGCAAGTTATGAGACTTTTTGGGCTTATTGTGCTTGCGGCTCAGAGTGTTATCTTGAGATTCGCATCTGTTGTGGTTAGTGACTTGAGTGTAAAGAACGTAAGAGTTTTCAAACTGGCAGGTAAGGCGTGGGTGTGCGTGTAAGTGTATATGACATGAGTGAGAGCAAAGCTTCCTGTCGTGTGCGTGTGTGTGTCAGTCACAAGAACAAGACTGTGCATTATTTTGCATTTGTATGTGTTTGAACGGCTGTCTCTTTGTTAATGTTATGAGGTGTGTTAAATTATGAACTTTGAGATTTTGTGCATGCATATATGTGTGTGTTAATGTGTGATTTATTATTTTTTTTCTGTGCATGTGTTTGCGTGGGCGAACTGTGTTTACGCCAGTGAGAATCTGTTGTTGCTCAAAATCATGTGACGGGAAGTTGACCACGAAACAACGACAGAACAGGAAGTGGACAAGGGAAACCTCCGTACACCCCGCCTCCGCTCTCTCGCTCTCTTTCTGCAAGTGTATCCCTCTTATACCCACAATATAAAATCGTTTCCATACCGCATGCATTTTCTCGACACCCCTTTTTCCACCCACACGTAGTGTTTCCCTCTCTTTTCTTTCTTTTTCTCATCATTTTAACTGTTAATTCTTAGCTAACAGCAGTTCAGCCTAACCATGCATTATTATTTTGAATGACAGGTCTATACTACAGGTCCACCCACTCTGTCTCTCTGTGTCGTATCTCGGTCAGAGGCATTAAACTTTGAGAGACTGTTAATCTGGACGGCCCCCGCACAGTTTGTAGGTTTGGCTGATGAGGGCGTTGTTAATTCAGTGGTGAGTACAGTATGAATGTACCTGCAGAAATCACCTACACAAACCTCACCATTAGCATAATGTGGGTGAAAGAATAAAGGTGTAAGACGATGCACCAAGAGAAGACGTATTCCTAGACCAGAGAAATGTAGATTTATCACTCTCGCTGCCCTACTTCTTTAGCATTTGCCTTTTAAAATCAACTTTGTGCAAGTTTATACATTCTAGAACAGAGAGTGTGAGAATTTAGTACTTTAAATATCAGCTTTGTTCCATGAAATGTTCAATCATGAATCAATATTGCATACCCAAAAGCTATACGCGATCAGATAATAGCTACTGAAGAATGGTGAGCGGGTTTAGGGGGGAGAGAAACAACATAGGATATAATTGATGGAAAGAGGAGTGTGGAGGCTGTTTTTCTAGTTTTCTGTCAGATGTCTGAAAGACTGAACAGAGGAGGGGGAAAGCAGCAGAGTGGTTTGGACTTTTTTTTTCCCTTCTCTCTCTATCATTCTATCAAACTGTTATCTTTGAGACAACCTTCATAAGTACATGCAGAGTGATCGCAGACTAATGTATCGAAAAATGACGTAGGAATGAAAGGAGAACCTAAAACTGTTGTTGAATGAATCATGAAGTTTAGGTTACAAAAATAAATGAATGTGTATTTTACTGGTTACGGCGCCTAAAACCTGTAGTTTCTAATTAATTTAGGTGCTTCTGCATTATTAGTCTGCTCCTGACTGATGCAGAGTGAAATGTGCTGATGATGCATTTTAGGAGGAGTAAGAATTCATTCATTTTTAAAACATCAGCTAAATTAGAGACGGCCGTTAAGCAAGCTTCTTCTGAATTTCAGTAGTCAAACTTTCCAGCCAATTACAATTGACAATATGTGGCCATAATTTTATATCAGGGAAGAGAATAGCTGGAAATACATGATGACATTAAAATCTATTTTACTGTTGTGTACATTTACTGCTGTAGATTCTGTAGCATTGTTAGGTCTTCTAGCATGAATTGCTAATAGTGTGAGGTTCTTAATTTAAACTGTATAAAAGTGTCTGCTAAATTATTTAATTAAATATAAATGTACAGTTCTTATGCTTGGCTGCCCATGTTTTCCCAACTCTAACAGTGGGCCTTTTTAAGTCATGAAAGCGTACACTATTACAAAAACAAAATTTTTTAGTTTTGCAGTTGTATACAATGTGCTGGTGGCATTTTGTAATAGCTAAATCAAATAAAAATGATAAACACAAAAGTGTTCGCATACTAGTTAGTGAATAAATGACCCAAAGTCCGTTGAAAGAAACAAAATCTGCAACTAAGAATTATTATATTTATGTATTTGCATGATTATTATTTGCATTATTTATTGCCAGCATTTGTTTTCATAGTCCTTTTTTTGGTGCTAAATGTTACTCATTCTCCAGTCGACCCTTACTTAAATTCTGTCAATAAGGCGACTAATGGATCCGTTTTAGACCTGTACAAATAAAAATAAAAAATAAAGCGATTTTGGATGTTGGGGAGGATTTGTTTAAAAGGTTTTCAAATAAATAAATAAAAAATATATATAAAATGACAAAGAGGACAAAATCTGTATGCATCTCACTGAATCGTTGCAGTCTCATCCATATAATGATTACTGAACAGATATTTTAGAGACGAAAAAGAGCAAATTTAACATTCTCCACTGAGAGTCTTTCTGTGTTCTAATGTGTTTGAATCTATAGATGTTTTTCGCAAAAAGCTAAACATGAATTCTTATACATGGACATCAGATGCAATCTATCCTCATAACAGCTTTAATAAAATATTACATTTTCATGTCAATTATATTGTCAGTTATTTGTATAAGAAAAAATTTACAAAAAATATCTGATGTAAATATCTGTATTATCTAATGACATACAGAAAGCTGCTGATGGCTGTTTTTTTTTTCAAGATTTTGTTCATATTAAACAGGTGCTACTTAGATTAAATATTTTGCCTTTCATATTCAAATAGTAAAATATATTCGTAGTCAAATAACTGCAATGCAACGACTGTTAACTGATGTTTAAGGATCCAAACCTACATACAAGTACATCATTTATTTCTAAATGAAGACACACCATAGACTACTATTTTATATAGAGATAATTAGAATTACTATAGATGAAACCAGCTAAAAACATTCTTAAACTAATTTATCTGACACTGTGTGAATATGTGATTTGTGCGTTTACCTAAAATATCAGTCAGTTTACGTAAAGCCAATGCTACACAATCAATTTCAGATTCCATTATAAAAAGAAAAAAAAAAGAAAAAAAAGCTAATTTGTTTTTGGAGACTTTGTCATGTTCAGTTTAACCCAATACAAAATAATGTAGATCTGAGTTTAAAAATCAACTTAGCGTCCTTACAAAAAGCCCAACACCCATTCAGTACCTGAAAAAAAAAAAAAAACATAATACTGCGCCAAGTATTAATTATTCATATTAAAGATACATTTTTGGCCGCAGTTATCAGTATACAGGAAATATGTCCTTGGTGAATGTCAACATCCTCAAAGAATAGATACAAAACTCTTGCATAGACATAATTAAAAATATTCAAAAATGGTAAAAGTAACAAACGAGAAACTACTGCAATTCTATTAGTAGATTTCATGTTAAAATCTTTTTTTTTTTTCAAGTGTAAAGTATAATCACAAAAATGTGTAGCTAATTATTTATTAAATACACTTTCAGGATTAATCATTGCTTGGATTAGTAGTCTGCAGCACCAAAGTCATAGAGGCGATTGTAGGACATTGCTGAGTGAAGATGAAATGCACAGAAAAGACAGAAGAATCAGACAATACATTATAAAGAGTCCACATTATGAATAATTTGCATGGTCCACCATTAACAAAAAATAGGTCATTACTAACTGCTGTTTGTGTTAAAGGGAAGAACCATGCACACACTTCCATAATCCATAATCACTGACGCAGCTCTTCAAGGAACTACAATTGCACATAAAAGGCGAATCAAAAATGACCCTCAAAGCAAATGAATAAATCAACGTACCCATTAAAAAAATGTTTTCTGAAAATGACTTACAGAATTAGAAGCTGTGTTTCATTATAGAGTTTTTCGTAGTTAGAGCGCAGAACTAAGAACAGGTTTTCAAACTCCTTTTTTTTCGCAAGATTATACGCAATCCAATTCTGTTTCTCATGAGAATGACTCACAGGGACACATGTAGTCTACAGGTTATCAGAAAATGATCAATATTCAACTTTGTCATTCGCGATGCGAAGAATGTCACAGAAGCCACTATAAAGTAGTCATGGAGCGAGCTATTAATAGTGCTGAAAATACTGATAAGTATTATCACATTGCGCATCTCATAAACCAAATAATGTTCATTAATTAAAGATGTCTGTTAGTTAAATGTAAAAAAGTAAAAAAAAAAAAAAACCTCATTCAATCTACACTGCGATTCTAATATGTCCTCTATTCTCCAGTCGTTTTCCAAAACTAGGCCTCAACATCAATGAAATCTTTCATGCTACACGCAGATCCATGTTGCTTAGATTAAACTGTTTTTTTGCGCAAGTCTGATGCAATACACAATCTTATGACTTTCAAAAACAAGTGAAATGCACCTGCATTGCTTTTCATCCAAGATGTAAAAAAACAAACAAGATGAGTGTCAGCACAGCCATATCTGTCTTATAAAACCTTGTTTGCAGAACTGAAATATATGTTCTCATACTTGTAAAACACTAGCTACTAGTCACTTTTAGCACTCGCTAGCTCACTCCACTGTCTGTTGTTGTTGTCTTGTTCATAAACAGAGTAAGATGTCACTCACCTCTCAGTTCTGAAGTCAAGGCCTGCAGGACAGTTGAACTCTACGAGCTACATGCACGTCTGTGTAAACGAGTGAATAAAGGAGGGATGCACTGTTAAGGTAAGACAGACGTAGAGAAAGACATTGAGAGGATCTGCGGAGGCGTTAGTGATGGTTAACTTTTTTGGTACGGCAGACTTCTCTTGGTTCCTCTGATCTTTTGAAGCCATTGTCATTGTGATCCTGGAAACGAGTGAGAGAAAAACATCATACACCGTAGAGGGAGAGAAAAAGAAAAAAAAAACGGTATTGCTCCGACTCAGACCTCAGAGGCAGCTCTCAGTTTGACAAAGCGCCTGTACTTGCCACTACTTCTTTTTATCCCTCTTGTATTTGATTGCTATTTAATGCTGTTAAATACTGTTTGCTAAAAACAATTCTACCATGTTATATTTTATGGTATTAAATACTTTCAACCAGGGGTCCATGAAGGTACTTAATTTGGTAAGGAGAAGATGTTAATAATAATAATAAAAAAAGCATAATAAAATTAATCCACAGTGTTGGAATAGCAGAAGTGTTTTCCATTTAAACAGCGGTTGTTTTTGGCTATCACATGCTAAGAGCAGTTTTTTAGTGCACTGACAATAAAACATAACAGATTTATTAATAGTCGAAATATTATTTAATATAAATTAATCAACCAAAATGCATTTGGAAGCTAGTTTAAAGAGTCAGATTGGCCCTTAAAGGAACAGTTCAACCTTCATGTTGTTCCAAACCAGTACGACATTCTTTCTTCTGCTGAACACAAAGACATTTTAAAGCAAGTTTTGACTTTTTATGTTTGTACAATGAAAGTTAAAGGGGTTCAAAACCAACACTGACTTGTATGAGACTGCGTTCCACAAAAGAAGTCATAGTATTTGGAGCAAACATGAGAGTTAATCATTGACAGAATTTTTATTTTAAAGATGGTTCCCATCTCTACGTGTAGCTGACATATCTCAGTAGGCCATTATTAATGACGAGGTATGAAAATGATTGTTGAAATTTCAGTGCAGCCGCCCTCATTCATTTTAGGGAGAGCCACTATTTCATGCAGAGATTTTGAAGAGTTTGACAAACAACGGTATATATTTGATATCGAAAGTCACACTTTTGCTGAGAATAATATAGTTTGGTGATGATGATGGTAGTGATAATGGAGGGGGTGATGCTTATGAAGAAACGTTTGAGATGAAGATGGGGCTCAAGATAAAAAGGTTTAATGAAGTTTAGTGATGTGAGTAGGCTGGAGCAGTAAAACCGAGAGTCAGGCATGACTGGGCATTGTTCGGTGACAAGTTTCACATCAACAGGGCGAGAGGGGGCGTTGTGTCTTTCTATCTTATTGAGAAGGAGGGAGGAAGAGGAGAGAGAGAAACAGCCAGACATGATAAAGCCAGTACACGACATGAAACGGTGAGTGTGGTTCAAAGTTACCAGAAATGTTTCCTGATTTTAAAGGCACTTCAAGTGAACAACTTGAGTTGATTAAGATAAGTCGCTGTGTGATTTGACTCCATTTTCAGAGTCTCAAAAAACCCGATTCACTGCCGTCAAAAGTTGCCCACAGTCAAAACGAAACTCCCATCCCCACAGAAAAGACACACACAATGACATAGGTGCACACAAACACACACACACACAAAGACATAAAGACACGTTTGACAAATACATGTAACACACACACGGGTTGGTGACCACACGCTGTCATCTCAAGAGTGCGACGTCGTGTTTTACCAGAAACACGTCGCTGTCTCCGACGACTCTGAAATATCACTGTACCCCCCGCTGACATTCAGATCAACACACACATCCACAAACAGCTGTTACAAAGCCGTCTGAGACAGAATCACAGTATCACAACCACTTACTATGTGCACAGATATTATAAAAAAATATAAACAAATAATAGTATAATGACCAAACACAACTTGCTTTATTTCGGTTTATAATTTTAGAATTAAGTCAAATTAAGATTACAATACTTTGGTTATTACTGTGATCCAGTACTATTCTTTGTAAAATAATACAAAATGCATAAAATATTTATATTGGCATAGAGGAGTAACATAAAAAAGAATAGTTTGAAGCAGTTGTACAAATAAGTGTTTTATAGGCCTACCTCATTTTGTACTTAACATTGCAATTAGTTAAACACAGCTCTAATATTTACAACAAAAGTGTCACCAAAATGAGTGTCATTGATAGGGAAAAGTATGCCTGGTTTAGATCTTTAAGCGTAATAAAACTGGAAAGCGCAAGCTAGCTGGTTCAGTCGGTGCACATTCATGCAGTTGAAATCTTGAAAGGTACAGTATGTTACATGTAGAAACTGTTGTTTTGTTCAGTCTTTATCTGAATATCTAATGCCCTTCATGTTTTTTCCCTTTTGATTTGAGTATTTGCCAAACATCTTTTAGTTCTCACCAAACATTTTTTTGTGATATATTTAAAAAAAATATACCTTGTACATTGTAAATTTCACTCAACTTGATTTAGATTATATGAATATGAATTGTTCTCAATATAATTATAATTATTATTTTTATTGATACTATAAATAATTGCTCTTTTATAATGAACAGAAATTAGAAAAATGTGTTAATTTAATTTTAAAGGGTTCTGATGGTTTATCACTACCACTTAATTCAATAAATACATTTTGCTCTGCCATTGAAGTTTGTCTGGATTTTGGACTTTTCTGTACTACAAAATGTTTCTTCTGTCTGTGGGTGGACATGCAAATGAACAGCCCTAACCACCACTTATATCTGGGAAAGTTCACAATCAGAATTAGATAAAGATTTCTAAGATCGATCTCTTTCTGTCTCATACACGTTAACATAGAGATTCAAGCCCAGAATATGGCTTATTGCGGAAGACAATATTATACGGGACCTGCACAAACAGAAGGTAAATAAATGAGAATTATGCACCATTGAAATTTCAGATTTCACCTATGAACTTACATTAATCAACACCAGACTTTCATAAAAAAACAAAAACAAATGGGTCATCAGGTAATATACAAAATTACCAAATCTTGTTGTTATAACTTAAGAGGAACTTTCCCCCATATGCAGTAGTGCACATCCTAAGTAAAAAAAATTGAGTGTCTAGAATATTTTAATTACTGTGTATAAATCAAACTTTTTTGAAAATATCATCATGTTACTTATTTTTTGTTACACTGACCCCGTTCTGCATTTAGGTGCTGGAAGAAATGTTACTTTTTGACATGCTAAAGTGTGCAGGAAGTAATAGAGTTTTATATAGTTCATATCACGATCGCACATGACACACATACACACACCTGTTGACTATAGAGTCTTCCTTTTCCTGCCCTGAGAATTAACGACAAATGGCATAGAGCCAAGACACAAGCGCACAACAATTATATATTGTGTGTATAAAGTAAAGTTTCTTCATTCTAAAATACACAGATGTAAAAAAGGACAAGTAAATATTTATCAGATTTAGTAGTTAAGCTGATTTATTTTTAAGGTGGTTTTATATAAACACGTCTTAGCACTGAAAGCAGACATGGAATACCTTTTTATTCAACTTAATTATTAGATAAGTGAAGTCCAGTTTAATACAGACAATGATTGATACAAGTTCTTTTAAATCACGTTATGATTTGAAATATCTAAAATACTTAAACTTGCAAAAAGACACTATTTTATGAGACCTCAGAGAAAATCAAACAGCTCTGAGACGATATGTGAGGATCTGCATATATGAGTCTAACCATCTTAAGGATAAGACAACAGAACAGCCTGTTTGGGCCCAAGCTGAAACAGCTCTGAGGAGACCACGCTATCCACGGCTAGATTCGCAGCATCTGTGATGAGGCGACCCTGAGCTTGTGTCGGCAGGTCGCTAAAAGTGAGGTTCATGTTTACAGGGGCATTTCCCCAGTTCATGCCAGTAAGGAAGCATTCGCTCTGATCCCAGAGGCGGACAAATGCTAATGAAGTGGGTGAACTGCAGAGGCTGACATATTCTCCGTGCAGAAGCGATCGTTCTTTTCCCCTCAGATGAGTGAGTGCTTTGAAGAAGTTACGAAGTGTTCCTCTTGCAGAGTCTGAATGAGTGGAAGACGGAGAGAGAGCAAGATGCAGTGTGCTGGATTTAAATTTGTAATTAGTACAGTGATGAGATCATATCTACTTGTTATGAATAGTCAGGTGAATAATCAAAATGTACTTTTGCTGTTGCATTTGTCTCTGCTGCTGGGTATTCCATGTCCCACATTATTTGAGGTTTTTCC